>NW_021632995.1:0-49129 GCF_004799145.2 Neltuma alba
AAAAACATATTATATTAATTGATTTAACTAACATCTTTATCTATTTAAATTAATTAATTAGGTCTACTAGTAGTATATATTAAAGGTAGAGAAATAAACCTGATGATGGGCAGACCATAGAAGTAGGGTTGATAGAGTAGCCTTAGCCTGAGAAGACAAAGCAAACCAAACTCATGCAATCTTGCAAAAATTGTAAGTGTTGGACCAAACTGAACCATACCTGAAATAGAAAATAAAGCAAAGACATGACCCTCTCTCTGATCTGCACCAAACAAACACTCAGTCTCCTCTTACAACTCACAACACTGTCTTCTTCATTGTCGGAACCCTTAAAATATTATCACGGAAACAGGCACAAAGGCATGCATGAACTTCGGAGCTCTTAAATGATTTAAGGTTAATATCCGGCCAGCTGCTGCACTACTTTACTTAGGTCGAACTTGAACAGTTTCAACCTTAGTTATGTCTTGTCCAAAGATTGAGATTGTACATTCTTGAACAGTATAAGTCCAGTGTGTCACATTTTGCCTTCAAAAGTTGCGACTTTGCAAGAGTCTTGTCGCATTCAAATTTCTAGTTGGAACTTGCAACAACTAGTTCGTTTCATTCTCTCTTAATAGCTTCCTTCCTCGACATATATAATCATATAAAATTGTGATCCTGGGGATTAAAAACAAATTACTTCTTACTTTTTGTGCAGCTCAAACTTTGAGATCAAATATGGTCTTTTTCCCCCCTAAAAAAATCCTCCGAGTTCAAAAATTTAAGTTTTTAGCTGGAATGGCCTAACTTTAGCATCTTCCCTTTTAATTTGCCCAATCTGCACAGATCTTGGTGGTTTATGGTTGGTTTATGAATAAGAGTTTAACTGACGGCTTCTTGTAATTTATCTCTAACTGTCAATTGAAGGTTAGCTGAATGGGTTTAGTATGATCAGAGCGTACATGGTGGCAAGTTATAATAATAAAATACCATTTTAAAAAAACCATATATTTTGAAATATATATATAATTAGAGCTAAGATGATCATAAGTTTAAGGCTACAATGGTAGGAATACGCATTCTTTGGTGAGCTAAAATGACATAATTTTTCTTTTGTTTTTTGAAAAAGAAAAAAAGAAAAAAAAAAATAGAAAATGCACAATTCATTGCTTATTTTTCTGGACTCCGCTTTTTTGGTCACTTTTTATTTTTTATTATTTTCCATGTGCTATGAGACGAATTTGCAGTTATAAAATCGAATTCAGCTTGTTAATATCATTCGACTTTGGGCCTTCGTGGAGAGAATTACATTGTTCTCCTCCTAGGCATTGCCCTTCTAGTTGATTGGACCTATAGTTGCGGCCCTAAACAGATTGGGCACCGGGATCCTCTCCTCCGCCACTCATCCTGGAAACACCCCCCTTTTCTCTTTTTGTTTTCTTCAAATCAGGATCAAAACTTACAGATAAGAGATCTCTTGTAATCATCCAACCATGTAGCTGTGTGACTCTTACTCTTATGAAATGAAAAATGTCACTCCCTCTAGTGGTCTGTTTGGTACACTCAAAATGCAGGAAAGGAAACGAAAATTCTAGCTGGTTTTTTTTTAAAAAAAAATTACCATATGCCTGGTGCATTTAAGATATCCTATCCATTCCATCCCTCATTTACTTTTGCCCCACCAATATCCCTTAGTTCTCAATGCAAAATTTTATTTCTCTTTTGATGGAGTCGGTTTCAACTCTTGCACTCTGAGAGAGAGAGATCTTCGACTTTGGATGTATAACAGTACAAGCTAATTCAATCCAATATTCATATATTAATATTCATGCCCTACAGTAGAGTAATATGTTTACTTTTTACATATATTTGATAAGCATACAAAAGCTAGAAGCCACTAATGGGTATCATGAAGCGGTGTCCCATAAAAAGAACACAATAACTAAAGCTTAAAGCCCTAAACTATATAGAAATGGAATCGCACATCACTTTCCTACTCCGATATAAGAAGTGTAGCTAGGACTAATCAGGACACTAAGGGGGTGTTTGGATAGAAACCAAACCATGGTTTCAGAAGTATTTTTACGGTTTACGAAATAAATATGTAGAGGAGTTTGCCTCGTTTTGCGGAAAAGTGCTTCTGAAACCATGGTTTGGAAGTTGCCAAACACCACCTAAATCAGTGAAAATCTGCGAAGGCATGGCTTGAAAGTCGAAAGATGACAGAGAATAGGAAGGCAGGCTATGATGGATTATGAAACAAGCAACATGCACAAAATATTATTGATGATGCAGCAGCAGCAGAGACAAAATACTAGAAATGATGAATTTGCTCAGTGGTAAGAAGCATGAACCACACTTTTTACAGCACACCTAGCATCAAGCCATGAAATAATGTCATCATGGACACCAAAAATTCTGTCATCTGGTTCGCCTTCCAAAATGCAGTGGTAACCACCTTCATAGATCTTTAGTGTCTTGTCCTTGCTAGATGCTTTCTCATAAAGAAATCGGCTCACCTTAGGATCTGTCACCTTGTCGTCTGCTCCATGAAGGACTAATAATGGAGCTGATACCTACAATGCCATCCTTTCCATAATGAAGACGTTTCCAATGTGATAAATGCAAACAGAATGAGAAACCACAAACTACCATGGATGAAGCCCACAGTAGATTCGGGAAAATTACAAATACAGTGAGCAAGAAAGAAAAATGCAGAAACTAACCTTCTGGACTTGCGCCTCAATATCTTGTGTGGCCTTTAAAAGTTCCATGCCAGTTCTGAGACGCATTTGATCTTCATAACATATAACATTGTACACAGCCTAGACAAGAAATAGTTAACACAAGAATAAAAATGTCAATCAAAGCACAATTTAAGAAAAATACGAAGAATAAGCGCACATGTCTGTGTTACCAACATGACTTGGTCTGTGTGAATGTTCAAAGTCTGATGTTTTAATCATTTTAGATTTTCATTTTTTTCTGTTCTTCTCCACGGGAGGGAGGGGTAGAGGCAGAGAAAAATTGCACATGCATAGAAAAGAATAAGCAATAAGATAAAGTGGCCAATCTCCGCTTTTGAGGCCACGTCTGGTTAATAAAATCAATTTGGATAGAATGCATATCCCAATATCTGCTGTGACCCCCCCCCTCTTTTTGAGTTAAACTATGGTGAATTTTAAATACAAAAGCGTGGCAAATTCAACAATAGAAGAAATTACTGAGTTTTTCATGCGTTGGAATCCACAAACTCATGAATATGATGTTGTCGAGTGGCTGAGTCACTGGTCCAGAGTATGATGTTGCATAAAAGATACAGAAGACAATTGTATGCAGGACAGAAAGCATGAATGGGAAATTATATAAAAAAGTCACCTAAGAGGACTAAAGCACGAGAAAGCCAGAAAGATTCAGTAAATAAAAGATATTTGACGAAGATACCAACCAATTTTCTTTTGCTTGGTTCTCTGAAGGCCAGCTCAGCTAGATCCCGCTGTGGAAAGAGTTTTGCTTTTGGCATCACTTTAGACAAAAAAGTTAATGCCTTCAAAACTGCATCTGATGGTAACAAGTCATCTGCAACCTTAACGACCACACAAATCAATAAATCAGGCAACCTTATAGAGGTGTATACACTAATATAACCACCAAATAGAGGCAAGAATATAACAAATGGTTACTCCTCATTCAATTCAAATGCAATCTGTTACCATTATCACCTCACCAAAACATTTACAGTCTTTAACTTTTTATAATGCTACAAGGATTATTATTTCCTCTGAAACAACAAGCCACACATAACTAAAATAGAAAAGCATAAATTCCTGATAACAAATAATGCAATATGTTCATATCCAAGCCATGACTGCATTCTGTTTAGCCATCCATTCTTGAACAGTAGATTGTATGAAATTTCCCAGATTCCATCCCGTATGTAAGACTAAGTGATATGGAGTGCATGAAGATTTTAGGCTCGACAATATTTAAAAGAATGGTCCGTCCTCTATAGATAGATATAGAGTTTATTCACTAGAGTACAAAATGAGAAAGCAACACATTCAAGAGCAATTGCAATTATAGAGACTCAAGGCTCAAGCTATTTTAGGCTGTAATTTGAGACTCAAGCTTCCACTAATTTCCTTACAAATAAATTAATCAACAACAACTAATGATTCAGAGTTTAACTTTGGGGACTCCTCTTCCTAACATCATTTTCACTTGTCAGGCCCAAAAGTAGTGCTAGTTGTCAGCCCAAATAATATGCAATAGCAAATTGAAAATATATCTTCGAGGCAGTCTGGTTAGATTCCATCAGTTTATTTAAATATGCTTTACTGTCACGCAGTCACCTACAACTCCAAAGCAGTCCAAATTCATTCAAAAGTTTAATCCTCAGAGCTATCTACAGGTTCATGAAGGCTATCAACTATTGAAAGACTAAAAGGCCATGCTAACTACTGAGAGAAGCCAGATCACTATCACCACATTCTTTTCACACCGCACGCCTATAGTATCGTATTCTTGGTCTACAAAAGCCTTGCCCCAACTAAAACCAGAAAAATAAGACGCCAAAATAAGTAATTAGTTCCATCTTCTCTTTTGATAGACACCTCTACAGTTTGAGAGATTGACAATTTTGGTTTGACACTCAACGACTCATTTTGAGTAATATCTGGATCCCATTTCAGGCAAAGGTTTCTCAGTGCTGAGAACTATCTTCCTTGATCTGATATTCAGTAAGAATCAAACAAAGCCAGAAAATTAAGCAAAAATCCTGCAAGGCAGGAAATGATTCCAAGATTGATGGATAAATTAACCAAGAATATACAGTTCATCTAAACTGGACATTACAGGGTATACTCAAATATTTACAAAAAGGTTGCCTTTAAAACAAAGAAAGTCGCTTTTCTCTTGCCCAATGAGAAGTGCAACACATGTATCATTTAAAACGTAAATGATTAGAACAACAATTTCAGGCCTGATAACCAGTTGCGATACATATTATGCTTTTCTCTATATTTCACATTTAATTATGCCTATGGCATAAAGGTCCAAGAGTTCAATTGCTGTTTAAAAAAAAAAAAGATGAAAAGGAGAAACCAAGAATTTAAACTAACAGGAGTTCGTGTGTTTTGAACTTCCAAAATAAGAACAGAACTATGGTGGTACAAACAGAGAGAAAATAATCAGTATGTAGTCATATACCTAATAATTCAGGGATTACACTTTGATCTGAAGCAGAACTTCTAAATTACAATGGTGGAGTTGTTTCACATCAACTACAATGCAGTAAAATGATGTTACCTTACACATGGGTGCGACAAGGAGAACTCCATCCCAATTATTTGGTTCCTTCAAATGAACTTTGAGAGTGACTGCTCCCCCCATTGACTGACCCAATATAAATCGAGGCAACCCTCTTAGCTCAGGTCTTGCTGTAAATTAAAATGCAAAGCATGGTAAAAAATATTTTGTAGTTTTCAATGTTAAAAAATAGAAATCTTGAATGTGAAACCATGAGGGCTAAAATATCAGACCTTTTATTCTTCTATATTGTTCAATAACATCATCAACTAAATAATCAAAATCTGGTATGTAACCATGTAGTCCTTCAGAAAGACCAAAGCCAGGATAGTCCATGGCATAAACAGCATATCCAGATCCAGCAATTCGCTTGGCAATGCCTGAAAATCCAAACTCTTCCTATCATATCGTATCATGAACTCTTTAACCGCAGAAAACCCTGACATACTGATACTACCTATGCTGATTAAGAATACTTCTTTAATGAAGAGATTATGACAAACCTTCAAAGAAGAAAGTGCATGTATCACCATACCCATGGCAGAAACACACAGCTGCCTTAATTGGAACGCCAGGTTTTGGCATCCAACTTCTGCAGAAAATTTCCAGTCCCCTCGAATTCCTTTCGTACCACTACAAAAAGCATCCAGAATATCAACTCAAGAGCCTCTTAAAGTAATCACATTTTTTCACCAAGCTAACACGAATTAATCAGAAAAAGGAAAAGAAAAACCCCATTTGTTTCTCAAAAGTTGGGCCCTGTGAAAAATTGAATCCCTGGGTCACTTTCATACTGGAAAGTTTAATTTTGTAGAAGCAAGTATCTTTACTTCTAGAAGGATGAACTTCAAATCAAATCAAATTTTTGGGGATCAAAGTGATAGAAAAAGAAGTTTATGATAGCCAATCCGTAACCAACGTCATCATTAAAGTAAACAAAATGATTCGAAAAAGAAAATAAGCTTGGAGTATAAATTAGCTTACCTCATCAGTTCTGATCCCAGCAGGAGCCGCCTACGATGCCGATCAAAGAGGAATAGAGGAAGAGATTGAAACATCAGTCACTGATCGAACACGAAGAAAAGGAAGATTCTTGAAAATTCACTGCAGATGAAACGGCTCAAACTAAAGCTTAGCATTGATCATGATCAAGATTCAAAAGACCAAACAAGCTGACCTGGAACAAGCAATGATCCAGCCCCTGGTGCACATCCTTGAAAGCTTCACGAACCTGCCGGCGAGTGTAGGCGAAGTCAAGGTTGCGCCTAGCGATGGCGTTTAACTCGTCACTTAAGCCTTCAATTGGCGGCTTTCTCATGGCTGACACGGTGAGTTTAGTGGTGGAGAAAGGACGATTGGGAATGAAGTTGAACCTCGGCGTAGTGGGTATTTGTTGATGATGTAAAGGGTGTTGAATGGGAGAGAAGGGTAATCTGTGCGATCGAAATCGGAGTGCTTGAGAAAGCTCCATGGCTGCTCAGCACCGTGGTGGGGATACCGGGGGGTACTAGAAACAACAAACAAGGACCTTTTTGAGTGCTTGCTCGCTGACAATCTTATGATCGGACTTGATTATTTTTGCTGAAACAGAAACAGAATGGAGTGGGTGCGTATAGGTATAGATACCTACACATACACACACATCCCTGCGTTACATACACACTTATACCGTCATTTTAGATATCGATGATCCCTCCACGTAATGGGATGAAAAATGTCTGGTACAAAAAAAAAATGGGATGAAAAATGTGTTCCCCACTAAATGTGATTTTATTCTTGAATGAGTGGAGTAGGTCGGTGCACGGACATGAATGAATGAATCACAGGGGAAAATTATTAAGCAATAAAGTATATAGGAGGTTATGATGTTAATAAAAGCGGAATTAAAAATTTAATTGAGGTGTTTGGTAAATTATAAAACTACCTTTAAAAACATTTTTTTATAAATCGAAGTAAACCTTCTACATATTTATTTCGTATACCGTAAAATCACTTTTAAAACTATAGTTTGACTTTCACCCAAACATCTTTTAAAATAAAAAATACTCCTTCGGTCCTTATTATAAGACCTAATTTGACTTTTTATTTGGTCCTAATTATAAGACCCAATCCATTTTCTCTCTTATATTTATGTATTTTTTTTCAAGATAATCCTTCTAATAATGATAGTTTAACCAATATACTTAATTAGCAAGGATATTTTAGGAATAACAACACTTATTTATTATAAATAACCAACTTAACTTACTTCCTTAATCTCCTCAAATAAGTCAATTCTTATAATTAGGAAAGAGTATATAAATATCAAATTTAAAATTGAGAGTAAGTAAAGTACTAATACATGTGAAAACAAACATACATATAATCATGAGTACTAAAATCCAAGATATAAAATATCAGTAATCAACTCAATTAATAAGAAGTAAGCTCATAACATATAAAATCATAAATTTGAAACTCATTACTGATACAAAAATTTTATTAGCGATTTATAAATATATCTATAAACACGTTTTGAGATTTGAGGGGTGTGTTATCAACGCTAATGAGTTTCTAAAACCCAGAGAACACATGGGGTCAAAAGCAAATCAAAAGACAAGTTGAAGAAGCGGATTCCAAATAGGTCAATAACGAGCATTTGCCAAACAATAGGTGTAGTGAATTGGATTTTCTCTCATTGCAACTACAAATGAGACAATTCCAAATATGAAACATGCACCACCGGAAGCCCCATGCAAATATTTCAAACCATAGTAACAATTAATATTTTGCTACTAAAATTAATTTCCCTGCACACTCAACCAACAAATAGCATTATGTTATCAGGGCCAAAAAAAAAAAGTGTATATATATATATGTGTGTATGTGTGTGTATATAACACCCTTTCGAGATCATAACAAACAGAATTTATAAATCACATGATTTCATTGTATTAATTTTTATTTTTTATTATCATTTGTTCCAAAAAATTTTATCCATTAAATAAAATCCATGGAAAAATAAAACCATTATGTTAGTTTGTAATGAGTTTCAATCGCCTTTGTCTATTTATCAGATCTTTGAAATTGAGTTCCAGGAGTTGAACGTGGAATTCTAGTTGTATATTTTTGACTAATTCAGTAACATTTTGCCCACGCTCTCTTTAGTCATATGGTCGGTTCACAATTGTCCAAACGAGGCCTAGGATTTGAGGTGAGCTCATCTTGATCAACATGTGATGTAAACTAATTAAACGATTATTTAATTAAAATTATGCATTTCCTATATTTCAATTAAAAATATAAAAATTCTGTGTAAAGTAAAAAATTTACTTTCTGAGAATCTAAAAATTCTAAATTTTGCTATATGGAAATTAGAAAGTGCCTTTTAAAGACACATGTTTCACATCGCGGGCTTTTTAAGGTGCCGTGGAATTTTAAAGAGGAAACGCCCGAGAAAGTGGTCGCCACGCTTGCGTGTAGGGGTGTTCAATTTGTCCCGTCCCGGTCGTCCCGTCCCGGTTCCGGTGAGTTCGGGACGGGACGGGACGGGACAAAAAAATTTCGGGACGGGACAAGTACGGGACGGGACGGGATAGGAACGCGGGACGGGACGGGACGCGGGACGGGGTTGTCCCGTCCCGTCCCGTCCCGGGATAATTTTTTTTTAAAAAAAATTATTTATTAATAATTATTATTAGATTATTCAATTTACTTATTAATAATAATAATTATTTTTATAGTGATTTTTAACTCTTAAGTTGTAATATTATCTGAACAATATCTCCTTCCTCAATAAAATAATTCATAAAGCCATTATATAGTGTTTCTTTTATCGTATTTTTTTTTACAGTATTGTTTTTACACCTTTTTTATACTATATAATTGAGCTTTCTATATAATATTTTTTATAATGTTTTTATCTTTAAAAGCCTAACAAAAAATAAGCATTATAACATAAAAAAATTTCATATAAAAAATTATAGTATTTTTTAAAAAAAAAAAAGGGGAGGGAAACGGGACGTCCCGTCCCGTCCCGGTTTCGTCCCGGTCCCGACGGGACCGGGACAAAACCGGGACGGGACGGGACACGGGACTAAAATCCCGTCCCGTCCCTGTTCACCGGGACGGGACCGGGACGGGCCTGTCCCGGTCCCGTCCCGTCCCGTGAACACCCCTACTTGCGTGTGCAAATTCCGGACGTTGGCCCTTCCAAACTTATTCAAGCGCCGTCCAGTAATTTGATTTTTTTCCCCCCCTTATAGATTGATAAGATGTTTTTCGTTGTTTGATTCATAATTTAAAATTTTTTTATAAAAAATAAAAAAATATTAAGTTTGATATATAACAATAGAACTTTTTCTTTTTCTTTTTGCTATTCAACATGCTACTAATCAGAATAAAGATCTGAGATCTTTTGACAAATACAGTTACTGGATTTCAAATGATTCTTTTAAAAGAATATGTCTGGTCCCTTAAATTTATATTGAATTTCAGTTTAATCTCTTAAATTTATAAAATGTATTTTTAATTCCTTAATTTTGACAAAGACGCTAACTCAGGAAATTCAAATTGCAACTCTACAATTAAATACTGACTTATAAATCTTTGATTTAAAATTTGTAAATTGAAACATATCAAATATTTTTCAATTTACAAATTTTAAAATAATGAGTAATATGTTAGCACTTAATTGTAAAGCTATTATTTAGATTCGATAAGTCAATGCTTTTCCTTAAAGAAACTAAAATGAGACCTAGTATAAATTTAACGGATGAAATGTATGTTTTAATCTTTTTTTTAATCATGAAATGCACAACAAGTGGGCTCCTACAGACAATGTTTAGGTCCAGTATTTTTGTAATACAAATGGTAGTGGCCTTTTATAAACAGTGATTTCACTAATCTCAGAATAGAGGCTCAATCTTTTATTTCTTGGGCTCGTTCTAAAGGCAGATTATGACCAGATTAACAAACCCAATTAATTGGGCCAACTTTATTTATCCAAAAAGAATTAAAGTGGCCCTTTTTGTGCAAAAAGCCCTCCAAAAACTGCTTTGTTTCACGTATGGGGCTCAAGCTTATGCAACATTTTTCGTTCCAAATTACGTAGCACCCATATTCAAAGTAATGAAAAGGGAAAACGGACATAAAGAAGCTGCAATTACAATATTCCAATTCAGATACTTAATTTGAGGTTTTGAAATTTAAAGAAAATGAAAAAAATGCTCGATCTTGGTTTCATTAACAGGTTATGACAACACTTCCTCTAAGAATAACAATTCATGATTATGAAATAATAAACCTCAAGTTAGGATGAATAACATATTCTTTTTTTTCTAATATATAAGATGTAAATCAATTAAAGATGATCCTGGTAAAAAAAAAATCAATTAAAGATGATAATACTCTATCTGAGAATAATAAATCATGATTTGAAACTCAAAACAAATTCTTGTAAAACTATAGCATCCAAAACCAATGATTTGAAACTGTAGGCATTAAAATCAAAACTGGATCAAATTGTTAACCCTAATCTACTTCATTCATATTTGGCATGATTAAAGCAATTAATACTTATATTTTAAAAAATTAATTGCTTTTTCATTCAAGAACTCATAGCCTAATCCAGTGAGAGCCTTTGATCCCCAGCACAGCTCAGATAAAGACTGTACGTCTGTACCTTTATTCGATCTGTAATTTTGTGTGTTTATTTATTATTATTAACTAAATTAGGAAAAAGCAACTTTAAAAAAAAAATGACACCACCATGCATTATTGTGCAAGTTTCTTCATAATTAGCTTCATTTATTAATTAGTTAACGATAATTATACATGAGTACACAGTCCGTACGTTCAATGATTAATTCGTCGCATTAGCCCTTAACTCACTTATAGTAATAACCTCTTCCTCTTCATGTGGGTACCAAACAAAAGGTGGGTTCCACGTCTCCGCAAGGGGACAATAAGATGGTCTTTAATTTATAGTTAATTAAGTAATAATTAATTCATTGAAATAAAAAAGAAGAGTCCAAATTAATTATGTTGAAATAAATTAGCAGCCGATGGTTTTGTACGTTTTGGGCTTTTTATTGACATGCACGGAGGAGTTAATAATGCAATCATCAGGACACATGGAGTATAATTATTAGCAAAGCAATAATTAAGAATTTGTTTCAATATACTATGCACTAATCAATATAATATAATTATCCTTTTTGAATGTTAAATGAAACCTGTATAGTTGGTGACGTTCTGTCGTAAAAGTAGCCTTAGCTAGCCATGAGATCACCGCCACACACACGCACACATATAGCTTTTTCTTGCTTATAATTTCAGCAATTATATATTTTGCTTAGCAATGCATGTCGGTGACTTCTCTCAAGATTTGCATATTTGATTTCTGGAGTTTTTATCGTATACTTATGATTGTGATTTTGTTAACAAGTTAAATCAATATCAATATAATTGTTATGAATATTATAACATGTAGATGTCCATCTCCTCTTCCTCTTCAACTTCATCAACTCCCATTACTTTCACTAGGCATTAATCTTCTACTACTTCATTATTTTTCTACTATGCCTTTAATCTTGTAACTCACCCCCCACTTATATTCATGTAGTTTATTGTCCACTATCTATCATTTAAGTATAAATATAACTTATGTGCAAAACTATACCTATAAATAAGGCATGTCATTGTATTGTGATCTCAGTGAAGTAAGTGAAGGAATATAATATCATTCTCTCATTTTCTTGTCCACATCTCTTCTCTAATCTACTTTTTTTGTTGGTTAATTTCATAACAATAATATATATTTCTAAAAATTATAAAAATGGTATTGTTGACAAGTCATAAAAAAGTGCAACTTATTAGTTTTCATAAATTTTCCAGTTTAGAGTTTATACAGTAATTAAATCACGTATAATCATATATAAAAGCTTTTTATTAAAAAAGATAACAATTGTGAAAAGGTTTCACCAATATATTAACTTTATAAAGCAGTTTAACAAAATAAATAAATAAATAAAAAGATCAGATTATAATATAATGGTTTATAAAGCAGTTTAACATTTCTATACTCCGAAATGACATTATATAGGATATCATTTAATTTTGATCATTTTATCAAAAAAAAAAAAAAGTGGGTCAGCAGAAGCAGAAAAGCACTGCGTCTTAACTCAAATTTTAAAACTTAACTTTACAGGTCTATCTACTTCATAATTCATCTATAATTAAGCCTAAATCTAGCCAATATCAAAACTCCCACACTTGGTTTATTCACTCTTTGGACATCTTAATAATCTCTCAAGTGTGAGTCCATATTATAAACTTCTCCATATTAAAGACGCCACAAATAAGCACTAAGCCCTTGCAATCAGAACCAATACGAACCCAATTTTTAGGTTTCAAATGATGTGGGGTGCACAAGTTCCTGAGCAAAACTAGGGTTATCTCCTTGTACCAAAAAGAAAAAAACTAGGGTTATCTCCTATTTGGACTTCAAATAATGTACTATTATGGACTTTCAAATGGTGTCATCACGAAAGTCTCAAGCAAAATATGGTTTGCTTGAAAGCGAGGAGCCCAAAAACAAGAGGAAATAGAACAAATGGGCCAGGAATAACAGAAAGACGCCACGTCTTGATTTAAAATTTTAAAACCTTTATTTTCACGTGGATAGCTTTTAACAATAGACTCCCCACTAATGCTTGGAGAAGTAAATGGTCTCCAACTTCTCAGATTTGTCAGGGTTGTGATTCTCGGGTAGAGGATGTGATGCACACTCTTAGAGATTGTCATTATGCAAAATGCTTGTGGAAGCAGCTGGTACATCCCAAGTTTCATTGTATTTTCTATGATGCTAATTTGGGGGATTGGTTTGCTCTTAATTTTAAAAGAGATTTAGGCAATGGAATTGCTGGCCATTGGAACCAAGTTTGGGGAGTAACTATATGGAATCTTTGGAAGTGGAGAAATCAAAATGTGTTGGATGCTGATTTTATTAAACCACCAAATCCAGCTTCGGTAATTATGCAGAATTCGAGGAAATATATACAGGTACATGAAAATATTGGCTTGCAAAGCCAAACTTTGCCAAAGACCTTAGCTTGGTTTTGGGGTGGGTTAAATTAAATGTCAATGGAGCAATGTCATCTTCAAATAACAAAGCAAACAGGATGTGGTGGAGTAATCCGTGACAATACCGGGAATTGGATTGTTGGATTTACTTATTTTATTGGAGCTGGCAATGTCATGGAAGCTGAAGAACAGGCTATACTTAAGCGTCTTAACCTTGCTTGGGACTCAGGGTTCAAAAAAGTAATACTTGAATCTGATGCAAAAAATCTTGTGAACATGCCGGAAAACAAAGTCAGCAACAAAGAAGCAAGTTTGGTCTTTTTTCAGTTTCAGAAACTTATGAGTTATTCATGGGAGCTAAAACTACAAGCTATCTCAAGAGAACAAAATCAGCTAGCTGATGCTCTAGCCAAGAAGGGACTTGCAAGATCTACTGTTTTGGATTCGTGCCCGACACATTTGTGGGCCTTGGTGATTAAAGAGTCTTTGGGATTCAATTCCCCCTCTGATTCAGTTTCTGTCTTTTGGAGTTTCACTCTCTCTTATAAACCAAAAATTTTAAAACCTTTAACTAATAAGAGTTAGTTCAGTTGATAAAGAGTCAACTCATAACCCATAAGGTTATGAGTTTGAATTCTACTATCGATATAAAAACTTTGTTGATAGATAATTTGTAGATACCTCTATATGTACTCTCTGAGTATGGAAACATGTTTTGGCCTTGGTGAGCTCCTAAAACTCAACTCATCTAAATTTCTTGTAGGAGAAAAACCTTTATCAGGTTTATGAGTTTTTCTAATATACTACCTCCAATCCTTAATATAAGAGCTAGTTGACTAATTTAAGTAAATTAAAAAAATTTGTTAAGTCAGTTATTTGTAATAAATGAGTGTTGTCTTCCCAGAAATATCCTTGCTAGTTATGTGTATTAGCTAGAGCTACCATTTAATGAAATATTTAACATGGGCAACTATTACAAGAACTACTTAAGATAAATAAATAAATATGAAAAACAAAGTGGATTGGGGTTTTATATTTAGAATCACATTGAAGTCAAACTAGCTCTTAGATTAAGGACTGAAAGTAGTATTATTCATTTGTTACTCTCCTAAACTTATTTACAGATCATTTATACTATGTTTTACTCAAACCAAGAAAAACCTTAAATCTGGAAATTTGATTGATCATATAGAAAGATTTGTAGCCAGTTACAGATATTAGATGGGAAAAAAAAGAATTAAATCGTTAAATAAAACATGTTATATAAACATGTCAAAAGTCCTTGTCTATAATAAAGAATGAAGGGAAATATTCGACCTAATTTTGCCTGATGTGAAATTTTCCGCATGAACTCAAATCCGCTCCGTACTCATGCCTAGACATCATAACAAAAACTATCACTAAGGTATGAAAGCGGTGGGAATCCTCGCAATATGGGAGAGTATGAACTGATTTGAAAAAGTAGGAATGAGGTTTCCCACTATATACATATCACATATATACCATTCATTCTTGAGAAGAACCAACCCCACCACTCTAATGGACGAGAAATTAACAGAGACAGCTAGAAACGATAATAATGCATGCTTAATTAATCTCATCCATCGTCATTTGTGTTGCCACAAACTTTGTGCATGTCAAAGGTGGGACCATTGATATTACAGTTCCGGACTGGTGATCAGCATAAAAAATCTGTCAAACTCGTGGGGAGAGATAAAGTTTTGTGGTAATGATTAAGGAGAGAAAAATGAAGCCAGCTTTGGTTCTTTGAAGCGCCAATCATGTAGAAAGGTGGCAATATAGTCAAATTCGCCCAGTTACATCACAAGAAAATATGAATGTACCTTTCATTTCGATCTTCATTAGTTGGCTTTAATTTCTCTATTATTTGTATGTACCTTTTTATTCTTTTCATCTAGAGAGGAAGAAGGGATGGTTTTGTCGGTTCATACAAACAACAGCCTGATTGCTCAATTCGGTATGCGTCCATCAACACCCATATTTCTTCATGATTTCATTATTTGAACTCATTCCTCATAATAATTATTTTGCTGACACATATGTGTAATCCTGACAAAGCGTGCTCTATTTAATTTGCTCGCTACAATTTTGGAACTGTGTTTTATCTTCAATTTCATGGTACAATTAATGTTAGGCAGAAGCTATACACCATTTGTACATTGAGGTAAGCAATTATCTAAGACTTGAACAGACTTAAAAAGTTAATTACTTGTTTGTGTATCTTTTCAAAGCTTTTTAGACAAGCAACATGTACAAAGCGAAAAAAAAAAACAACTATTCCTTTCAATACAATCATATAAATAATAAGGTTAGATAACTAATTTCTGATATTTAAGAAAATTAGTTAAATGTTGATTTTTTAAAAATATCTTTCAGCCATTTGCATTGAATACCACCTTACTTTGATTCTTAAAACAAATCTTTTAATATGTACCATCAATAGGGAGGATCTATGAAAAGAATTATAAATTTGAAAAACACAGTAAATTAAAGTTTTATATTTGGAACTAAAATAAATTGTGTTACTAACTATTACATTTGCGACTGGGTATTTTTCCTTACAAACGACAAGATGGTAGAAATCATGGAAAATGAATAACCACATTGGAAGTTAGAACTCAAATTCAAATTTTATAGTAAGACACGCATGATCAGATCATGTAAAGTCAACCTAACTATAAACAACTGATTCTAAATGCACACAACCATAGAATTTTCTGCCTCTTATTTTCACTCTTTGATTCTGCATTTTTAATAAAGAGAATCTCATAATTTTGAAGGGCCTCTTCAAGTTAAATCCAGAAGCAAATCTATATATACGAACCTTGCATTAAACAATAAACAATCATATAATAATAAGAAGTAAATCTCTTATTCTAAAGATAATATGACATTCTCATTCATGTTTTAGAACTTGCTTAATTATCCTTTCATCTTAACTACTCCATTTTCAAAACACTCTATTCTAACAACTAATTAATTTGTCAGTGTGAAATGACAATGACGGGAGCCATTAATCATTGCATACTCATGCATTGCATTCAAATTTGGACACGCTAATTAATCAGGATCATGATGAATGCAGCCCCACTCATGAATCACATTCCATCACAAGTCTAAGGGGAAGGATATAGTATGTCACTGTCATTAAGATTTCTAGTTAATTAGATTGGCCTAAGCGTTAATCATATATAATTAATTAATTATGGTCAACATATTTAACTGAATGCGCCGGTGCGCCACGTCAACGCCATTATCTTAAGTACGTCGTTATTTCAATTGTCCTCTGAAAGAAATTGGTCGGCTTCCTCACTTTTCAAACGATACGACAAACAAAGCCATTATTTTAATACCAATATAATGAGGTAAATTAAATCCTTTTATGAAACTTAACAAAAGCATGCTGCACCTAATTTTTCGACTTTGTGGTATTATACTACCTCCAGTTCTAATTATAAGACCTTGTTATAATTAAAACTGGAGATAGAATATGGTATATACAGTTCTATTTTAAGAGAAGTTTGATTCTTAATTCTTAGGCTCAATAGTATGCTCAAAAACATGCAGACGCGAACTTCAAGTACTTCTAGTCATATAAAGCTCCATCGCTAAAACTTGCTTCTTCGAGAGCATAGAGTGTGTGTGTGTGTTCCATTTTAAGAGAAGTTTTTTTTTACCAGACATTTTAAGAGAAGTTTGATTCTTAATTCTTAGGATCAATAGTGTGCGCGCGTGTGTGCGTCTTGTGCGGGCGCGCGTCTGCATCTCTACAACCCCTATCATGATTAAATAAAATCATACATATATGATATGTCCGATTCAAGGTTATTTAGCAAATTAAAGAAACTAAACGAAATGCGGTCATTGTTATTGAGGGTGTGTTTGGCAAGCACCCCAAACCATAGTTTTGGGACCCAAACTATGGTTTGGGAAAAATGTTAACCAAACACCCTTAAAAAAATCAAAACCATGGTTTGGGTTCAAAACCATGGTTTTGAGAAAAGCAGAAATTTTTTACTTTTAGAGGAAAAAGGGGAGAGTGTGAAAGCCTATAGGATATGTATCTTATTGTTTTTTTTATAAACATATTTTTATAAATATTTTAATCTTATATCTTATAAATATATATACATATTAATTATTTATTAATTATATTATCTTATATATTATTAATATATGTTAATAAAAAATATATTATTAACAATTTTATTCCTTCAAATTAAAATATATCATAAAATATATTTTTTCTATAATTATCATATTAATTTATGCCAATTTGTATATATAAAAAGTACTTCTAATAACAACTATCCAAACACTCACACTTCTCAAAATCACTTTTTCACAAAATCTATTCTTCTCAAAATTTATTTTTTTCAGAATTATTCTTCAGAAGCTATTCTCCAAACCATGGTTTGGTTTCATCCAACACACACCCTCAATCATAAGGTCCTATCTATAATTCATGTATAAGCAAAAAAAAAACTTTAAAATACATATATCATTAACGTTTTAGATAAGAACTTGATAGGATGTATTAATCGTAAAAATCAGTGCATTTTTGAATTGCTGAATTATTTTTCAAGAGAAAAAATTATATATATCATAATAGGGCTAAGGTGCGCCCAACACCTTGAACTATTTATCCAGGTGTGTCCAGTGGCCTAAAGTAATTTTGGATGCATCTAGTGTCCTAAACTAATTAAAATAGTGCGTCCATATCCCAAGCTAACAGAAATGTTATGTTTAACTGTTACTTTCCTGACTCAGCTTAAAGTTGACCCCAAATATTCTAAATGGTAGACATATGGACATTTGATATGTATTATTCTTACTTAAAATTGAATTTATTTCCTTCCTCTTCTTCTAAATAAATTGTCTTTTGAGTAAGAATAATACACATCGGGTGCCCATGTGTCTACCATGTAGAATATCTGGGGTCAACTTTAAGTTGAGTCAGGAAATTAACAGTTAAACATAACATTTCTGTTAGCCTGGGATATGGACGTACCATTTTAATTAGTTTAGGACACTGAATGCACCCAAAATTACTTTATGCCACTAGACGCACCTGGGTAAATAGTTCGGGGTGCTGGGCGCACCTTAACCCATTATAATATTAGAGAGGGTTAATGTGTAAATTTGACTCAAAAGTTTTTACTCATGAGTGTCAAGTAACCAGAAGTTTTTTATGTTCAATTATGTATATAAAACTTCAAACTGTTAGCAGCTGTCCTTTCCAATAAAAAATTGATTCAAAGGTAGGTTTATTTCCTTGGTGTAATTATATACAGAAAATAAAGTAGGAACACAAGTCGTAGTGCGCATGGTTTTAGCCAAAAGGAGGAAGAAACTAATTTAAGATCAGTTCAAAGCTTTTCAAAGTGGGCAATCCAAACAATTTCTTCCTCGTTATTATTTAAATACAATATCATTTTTGAACCCTTGATGATCTCCCAAATCTAGAGTGGGCCTAGGCGTTGATTAACACATGCTATAAAATAATCAAGTGTGTGGAAGCCTGAACCGTACATACATCTGATGATTAATTCACATAATAATTGAGCAATGCTATGCCCATCCGATCAGCACAGATCGTCCAAAAAGTTCTATCTTCCATATATCCATGAAGAATTTATAATGATATGCTATATATGCCTTATATAGAAAGCAACCCCAGTTCTTTTTCCTCGATTAATTAGCAGATCAAATCAGTTTCTAATAAAATAAAGTTTCATCTAAGCATGCTGTCTACTGATGATGATGAGCTACCTTACCACACCTTTGAACAATAATATATACCGTATGTAAAGAATACACGCTTGCTATGCCAATATATATATACTACCTCCAATCCAACTAGTTGATTAATTTAAGTAGATTAAGAAAACTAGTTAAGTTAGTTATTTATAATAAATATATGTTATTTTTTCTAAAATATCCTACTAATTAAATATATTAGCTAGAAGCCTAGAACTACCATAAGAACTATCTTAAAATAATAAATAAATATAAAAGAAAAGTATATTAAAGTCTTATATTTAGAACTAAAATAAATATCAAATAAATTCTTGTATTAAGAACCGGAGGTAATATATATACATACATAGAGAGAAGTTGCAGGGGTTAGTTTTGTGTATGCCTTGATGGATAAAGCTGCTAAGTATGAAATGGAGACTATCGAAGCTGATTTGAAATGATCATTCAAAGATAAGATCGCACACCCAATTGAATTTTCAATGCACCTTTCAAACGGATAGCATTTCAGCTGCTAGCTAAACCCTCCTGTTTTTTTCTAATCATATAACAATTATTACTCACTGTTTTTCAATTAGGGAATCCTATATGCTTGCACGCGTCGATAAAATTTATTAATGATGAATTATATTGCTAGCTTTTCATTTATATGAATATTCACTAGGATTACTTTGATTTCAGAATCCCATTTCAATAATATCATTTTTCGTGGGGAAACATACATAAATATAAAGATATGAATCTTTTTTTTTTTGCCCTCATATAAATATACAAAAATTAAACATATAGAAGAGGTAGAATAAGAGAGATCGTGGATAGAAATTGAATACCACGTTTTAAAGGGCCCTTGATAAGCATGATGAAGTTCAATTACACTATTCTGCACCTTTTGCACGCACTTCTAATTTCTTTCCTTTTGACATTGATTTTTGGGAAAATTTCACTGTAGGACCGCAGAAGACAATTAATATCAAAGAGCCCCTAAAACTTTCTGAAAACCTCACTGCAGGACTAAGGGACCAATCTGATATTAATTTTTAGAGTGAGATTACCAATAATACCCTCCCTTTTTATTTTATTAAAAATAAATTTTACCGGAGTTACTGTTCCGGCCACCGAGGTCGGAGGTCCGGCCACCGGCGCTCAGGTGGCCGCCGTCAGGGTCCGGTCACCGGTGGCCGGAACAGTAACTCCAGCGGGACCTCCGGTGGCCGGAGTTTTTTTGTTTAAAACAAGTGGCCAGGGGAGGGTTTGAACCCAGGACCCTTGGCACACCAAAAGAGTTGTAACCACCAAGCCAGCAACCCATTCAATCATAAAATGCAAATAAAACTACATATAACAAAATAAACGCAACAGTCCAAATGTAAGTGAACAAGTGAAATTAAACGATTTACAAGTGGAATTTTAGAAATTTGCAAAACAAAGTTAGGCAATTTACAAATAACATAATAGAAATCATAACCCAAAATGCAAGTGTTTAGGTGAAATGAGCAAGTAAATTTGAAGATTTACAATAAAAGCTTATGGATTTACAACCCAATTTGGCAAACACAAGAGAATTCACAACCCAAAATGTAAGTGTTTGAATGTAGTGAACAAGTGAAGTTAGACGATTTACAAGTGTAATTTAGCAATTTACAAACAAAAATTAGACATTTACAAAAACATAATAGAAGTCATAACCCCAAATGCAAGTATTTACGTGCAAATGAGCAAGTGAATTTGAAGATTTACAACAAAAGTTTATAGATTTGCAAGTGTGAATTCGACAATTTCACTTGCTCATTTGCCAAACACTTGCATTGGGGTTATGACTTCTATTATGTTATTTGTAAATTGTCTAATTTTTGTTGTAAATTTTTAAATTCCACTTATAAATCGTCTAATTTCACTTGTTCACTTACACTCAAACACTTACATTTTGGGTTGTGAATTCTCTTGTGTTTACTACAAATTTGGGTTGTAAATTCATAAAAGTTTATTGTAAATCTTCAAATTTCACTTGCTCATTTGCACTCAAACACTTGCATTTGGGGTTATGACTTCTATTATGTTATGTTTTGTAAATTGTCTAATTTTTGTTGTAAATTTCTAATTCCACTTGTAAATCGTCTAATTTCACTTGTTTCACTTACACTCAAACACTTACATTTTGGATTGTGAATTCTTTTGTGTTAACCAAATTTGGGTGTAAAATTTATAAAATTTTATTGTAAATCTTCAAATTTCACTTGCTCATTTGCACTTAAACCACTTGCATTTGGGGTATGACTTCTATTATGTTATTTGTAAATTGTCTAATTTTTGTTGTAAATTGCTGAATTACACTTGTAAATCATCTAATTTCACTTGTTCACTTACACTCAAACACTTACATTTTGGGTTGTAAATTCTCTTGTGTTTGCCAAATTGGGTTGTAAATCCATAAACTTTTATTATAAATCTTCAAATTTCACTTGCTCATTTGCACGTAAATACTTGCATTTGGGGTTATGACTTCTATTATGTTCTTTGTAAATTGTCTAATTTTTGTTGTAATTGCTAAATTACACTTGTAAATCGTCTAATTTCACTTGTTCACTTACATTCAAACACTTACATTTTGGGTTGTGAATTCTCTTGTGTTGCCAAATTTGGGTTGTAATCCATAAGCTTTTATTGTAAATCTTCAAATTTTACTTTGCTCATTTGCACCTAAACACTTGCATTTTGGGTTATGACTTCTATTATGTTATTTGTAAATTGCCTAACTTTTGTTGCAAATTTCTAAATTTCCACTTGTAAATCGTCTAATTTCACTTGTTCACTTACATTTGGACTGTTGCGTTTATTTTGTTATATGTAGTTTTATTTGCATTTTATGATTGAATGGGTTGCCTTGGCTTGGTGGTTACAACTCTTTTGGTGTGCCAAGGGGTCCTGGGTCAAACCCTCCCTGGCCACTTTGTTTTAAACAAAAAACTCCGGCCACCAGGAGTCCCCGCCGGAGTTACTGTTCCGGCCACCGGTGACCGGACCCCGACGGCGGCCACCTGAGCGCCGATGGTCGGACCTCTCCGACCTCCGGTGGCCGGAACAGTAACTCCGTAAATATTTATTTTTTAATAAAATAAAAAGGGAGGGGTATTATTGTAATCTCACTCTAAAAATTAATATCAGATTGGTCCCTTGGTCCTGCAGTGAGGTTTTAGAAAGTTTTGGGGGCTCTTTGAAATTATTTGCCTTCTGCGGTCCTACAGTGAAATTTCCCCTTGATTTTTCTTCGCGAATGGCATAACCAAGCATACGAGTATACAAATGTTACTCCTCCTGTCTTAAATATAAAACTCATTTTATAGTATAAATTACAATACAAAATAGATTATATATTTAGAAAGTGTTTGGATAAAACTAAATCATGGTTTAGAGAATAGCTTCTAAAGAATATATTCTTAAGATAATAGATTTTGTAAAAAACGATTCTGATAAAGCGAGAAATATTTGGATAGTTGTTATCAGAAAAACTTTTTATATATACAAATTACTAAAAAAAGTATAGTTAATATGAAACTATATAAAAGATAGATTTTATAATATATTTTAATTTGAAGGAATAAAATTGTCAATAATATATTTTTTACACATATAATTAATAATATATAAGAAAATATAATTAATGTGTATATATATTTATAAAATATAAGATTAAATATGTTTATAGAAAAATGATTTTTTTTTGCTAACATAAAAACATTAATTTTCTTTAAAGATTTTAGAAAAAAGGAAATGAATAATTGAGGGTTATTTGTCATGTAACGGTTGGCCCTTTTCTGCCTAATAAAATTTGAGCCAAAAAGCAAAATCAATCTACTTCACAAGAAAGTATGGTTTTAGACTCTAAAACCATGATTTTTTCATATTTCTCCCTGTTTAACAGTTTCTTTCTTCAAATCATGATTTGGGTCTCCAAACCATGGTTTAGGATATCCAAGGAGTATTAGATATTTAGTGGAGTGAGAAAAAGAGTATTAAGGTCTTCAAATCATGAGAGGATGTCATCATTACAAGGTCGATTAATTATCTTCAACTCCTAAACTTCAACTCTTCTGACCAGTGACCATTTCCACTTAAGATCTCTATCGATCGAGGGGGTGTTTGGATAGAAACCAAATCATGGTTTCAGAAGTGCTTTTACGGATTACGAAGTAAATATGTTGAGGAGGTTATCTCGTTTTGCGGAAAAGTACTTCTGAAACTTAGGTTTCAGTTTTGCCAAACACCCCCTCGATCGATATCTGTTCTGATGCTTTAATTATCACAAAAGAATTGAACTAGTGAAAGATCTTTTACTTTTACTCAGTTTTTCTAACCATGCGAGTCACTTTAATTTCCCTGCGCGAAAAAAACAAGAACCAGATCAGATCTCTTTCAAATTTGGCTGGCTGGCATCAATTTCTATGTTTTAATAGTATCTATCAAGTTGAAATAACACTAAACTTTACGGGCTAAACAATGTCATGAGAGCAAATTGGTATTGACTTGGCCGTAGGTTTTTTCCCAGAAAAAAAATTGAAAATTACTGAATCTTGAAGTTTTTCACATTATATATATATATATATATATATTATTTATTCATATAGCAGCAAGTTATGTATGGAAAATGCAGGGAAAAAAGGATCTTGAATAATTTTTAGTGAGAGTGATGAAATATGATATCAACTCTAATCCTAATATAAGAGTTTGTTAGATATTTAATTTTATTCTAAAATATAAGATTTCAATCCACTTTGTCTTTTATATTTATCTATTTTTTCAAAATAATTTTTATAGTGATTGTACATATTAAAGGTTTTCATGAAAGGATAATTCTAATATATTAGCAATGATATTTTAAAAAAAAACAACACCTATTTATTATAAATAACTGACTTAATTAATTTTTTTAATATCCTCAAATTAGTTAACTAATTCTTATACTAAAGATAAAGGTAGTATAATGTTAAGTGATCAAATAATACGTCACATGTGCAAGTTATAAAATAGAGCCGAAGGGTGATAGTTTGCTGAGACAGTTGTCATTTTTTTCTTGCCTATGAATGTGCTAAAGAAAGATTTTCGAATACTACTTCCGGTCTTTAATATAAGATTTTATTTGAATTTTATTTTGATCTTAAATATAAGACCTGAATCTACTTTATCTCTCTTTTTTTCAAGATAATCCTTCTAATAATAATAGTTCTAGCCAATAAACTCGATTAGTAAAGATATTTTAGGAAATACAATATCTATTTATTACAAATAACTAACTTAATTTATTTTTTTTAATTTATTCAAATTAGTCAACTAGCTTTTATATTTATGAGTGGGAATAGTATATAATTGCATGCACTTTGGACAAATAATATTTAATTTTAACAATAAAATATCTTTTGTTTTTGGTACTCAACTCTACTGCTAATAAGAGCATTATTTGATGATTGAGTTACATGTAAAAAGGACCCAAAGTAGAAAGAAAAAAAAGGCTGCGGAAGAATTGACGTTGAGAAGCCAGATACTCGGAATTTGCAGCTTGTTCTTTCCCTGGCAGATATGACAATGGTTCGAGCTAGCCATTATTATTGCCTGTGTCTGTCACATCTTTCGCTTCAGGGGCGCGTCTTATATTTAACGTTCTATTTATTTTTAGACTTTTGTTTTTATTTTAAAACAATTATTAGAAGCATAACATAAGAAATAATTTTTTTTAGGAACAATTGTTATGAAATCTCAAGAAAATAAACACAATTATTAAAAATTTTTAATAACAACTGAGTATCTTATAATGATAAATTTTATAATAAAAAATAACAACCCCTAAATTGTCATTAGAAATTTTTGATAATTATTTTCTTCCATCAGCTTCTTCACATAAAAGCTGTATTTTTATAAGCACTTTTTAATTTAACAAAATTCTGACATCAATTACAACACAATTCAAGATATTAAAATAATCACATAAGCTCCTTAATTCCCAATAGCTAGTGTAGCTCTCCTTTATCGTGTGCTGTTTGATAAATAAACTAAATATATAAGATATAAATAATAATAATATGATTCAGTTTTGTTTAAATTCCGTGCAAATACACAAAGATTTATTCTCAATAACATATGTATATCTACATATATAAAATCCAAATCACCATGAATTATGCGGCACATGAAATTTCTTCTTTTTTCAAACTTTTCATATTGACTCTGGCTAACTAGATATTATTATTCTATTTCTAGTTATAATATTAACAATGTTAATGAAAATTTAGAAGGAAATTCATCATTGTAACTTCATTACGAGATTTTTTTTCCATATTTCATCCACTCATTAAAAAATGAATATCCTTTGGATAATTTATTTTCGGAAACTTTTTATTGTAAATTTTGCAATCTTACTGCACTTGAAAAAATAAAAATGAATAGAATATTTAAAAGTATGAGCCCGGATCGACCACGATGGGCCCAAAACTAATAGGGCCGTTTCTACACAACTACCGTTGATTGTTGGCCGTTACATGCTCTCTTGCTCCCCAATAATTCTTTAATAAACTATTTTCTTGTCAAAATATATTGCCTGAAAAAATCAATATATAAATATATAATAATTTTCTCAATATATATAATCATGGAATTTTTTTTGGCCAAAATAATCATGAAATGTTAATAAGCTTTTATTGAGCCAAAGTTATTTACTTTTTTCCCCACGAAATTACTATTCCGTAACTAAAAACAAAAGGATGGACCAATTTGTCAATGCAATGGATTTGAGATCCAAATTTACATAATTTCTTATTATATATATATATTGCCAACATTATTTTATATAGTTTAACAATATATAATAATGGCTCTTTTTTTTTTGAGGATATGGTATTTTTTTCCCAAACTAATGATTAAGCGCTATGAGATTAGAGCTGTCAGTAAAGGCCAATCCGGCCCTAAAAGGCTAGTCCTTAAAGGGCCAAGACCTAAAAAGGCTAGTCCTTTAAAGTCCGCATATATTAAAATTATTTAATTATTAAAATCCGGTCCTTGGACATGTAGGTTCATGGCTTAAAAGAGATGACCTTTTTATGTTAATTTTTAAAATTTAAATTCTATTTAATTACTTTAAAATAAAAAATAAAACAACAAAACTTCCAAGATTTTTTATTCAAATTATAAATATTAGTAAAATAAACTAATGGCGTATCAAAAACATTAAATACCAATAAATTATTGTCCAAAATAAAAATCTAATGAAATAGGAAAAACATAAAGATAAAAACCTTACAACTAAGATTAACAATATCAACATGATTATTATCTTTATCTTCATCTTTTATCAGTATCATAAGATCAGTAATATTTGATTGTTCTTTATTACAAGTGAGCTCTTCTTCAGTAGTAAAAATATTAAGGTATTTGTCTTTATCTCCCTTATCTAAAATAAAACTATACAATAGTTATGAGTGTAAATGAGAGTTTGAACATTTGTTCAAATAAAAAAATGTTTACACTTTGTTAAGACATGTGAACTAATGGTAAAGAAAAATTTACTAGCTATTGTAGTGATTAGAATGCTAAGAATATCAGCTGTCATTCTTGAAATAATTGAAAATTGATTTTAATTGTTCTTTTACCAGTCCAAAACATTTAATTCTTTTCAATTATTTGGCTTGAGTATTGGTACTTCTAAATATTTTTCTAATTCAAACTTCTTCATAAAAGGTTAATCTATAACTCTATAAATAATAAAAAATAGGAGGGTTTAAAAAGACTGACCCTTAATCCTAACAGACTAGTCTTTTTTTTTCTAAGCCCTATAAAGCTAGTCTTTTCAAGTCTAATTTATTTTTAAACTACCTAAAGTACAAGTCCAACCCCTTACTTAAAAAGGTTGGCTAGGTGGGCTTGGCCTGTTTTGACAGCCCTATATGAAATTGAAATCATAATCAACTAACTATAATAATAACGATTAATTCAATAACAAAAAAAATATATACGAGACCCTTTAAGGTTTGCTTGGACGAGGAGATAACCATAAGCGCCTCAAAGATGTAAAGTCCATGGAATTGATTTTGCTACTTTGTTGAAAGGGAAAATACCCAAAAGAAACAGAAGTTGAATTTTAAAATTTTAAATTAAGAATTATTACAAAAACATGTTGTTATTTATTTTTAGAACATTTTCATTTTCTTGATGAATGTAATAATTAATATTGATTTAAAATTTTGAAATTCAATAATTATTTTTTTAAAGATTTTTTCTTATTAAAAGTCGATACCTTTGACCGTTCTGATCCTGAGCAAGGGATTTTCTCTCACACGTACCTTAAAAAAGAAATAAAATTACAAAACAAGAAGAAGGAGAAAAATAAATAAAATTACATATTTAATATGTACGGTAAGTGATGGTTAATATCAACATAATAATTTTTATTGCCAGATTATCACAATATTAATATATAAAATCTAAATTTCATAACAAATGAAACTATCAGGAATTGAGTCTCAAACTCCTAGTAATATATGGGAATCTCCGTAGCCCTTTTAAAACAAAATTAAAATTAAATGTAGAACAAGGAATCGAACTATTCCAATAAGACTTTCATGAGCTCATCCATTAGACTAGTAAGATTCATGCTTACATAATTTGATTTATCTTGCAAGAAATTCTGGTAAGTTTAAGTTGTTTAGTTTACCGTCGTACGTATTACCAACAAAATTGGCAAAATTGGTCCAAGAATCAACTTTGACGAAGTTTGAGCTTAATTAAGTCTTTTAATTTATGGTGTAGAAGAGGACTAGCTAGATTTCATCTTGAGTTGATGAAACCTTTCTTGTAAAATCATCTTGCATAAGTAATACGATGACTTATTGGCAAAAACATTATTTGAGTTGTTATAAAATACTCCTATAATTTATTTATAAAACATCAAAAAAAAAGTTTGTATGAAATTTTAGTTGTTTAAATAGAAATAGAATCAAATCAGATTGAGCCATGTATAAGACTCAACTATGTTAGATGTGCTATCTTTTTTGAAGAAATCTTTTAAAGAAAATAAATATATATCTAACCAAGCCATTTTTCAGAGGGAAAAATCATCTCTTTACTTGTGGCGGAATAAAAAACTATTATACTTTCTTTCTCATATCCCTGATTCTATGCCAAACATCCAGGGTGTGTTTGGTTGGAGGAAAGGGAAAATAAGCCCCTTTCCTCATTTGGTTAGAAATTTTGGAAGGGAAGGGAATTAAAATCTTCACTCCCCTCCCTCCCTCCCCCCTATTTTAGCTTCTCTCAAATTGGAATTTTTTGGAGGAGAGCTCAAGTATTAGACCATTTTACTCTCATATTTTTGTGATATTTCATTAATAAAATATATTATTATAAGATTTATTTTAAATAAAAATATATTATCATAAGAAAAAATAAAAATATATATTATTATAATTAAAAATATATTATAATAAAAATTAATCTAAAATAAAAATATTATTGCAATGAAAAATTATATTATTACAAAATGAATCAATTCTTACAAATATATTATGTTATTAATTAAAATATATTTTAAAGTTGGGAAAAAATAATAATAAAAAAGAACAAAAATTCTATTTTTTGGAGCGTATAAAATTTATGAATTTAATTATTTAAAATTATATTATTAAATTTATTAAAATAAAAAATTACTGTAATAATTTTTAAATACACATATTAATATGATAAGATTGACTATTTATTGAATTATATAATTTTAAATAAGATGTAAATTAATTTATATAATATATAAATAAAAATATAACTAATATATAAAGATAAAATAGTAAATTGATTATTACTATTACTCTCCTCCCTTTCTTGAGCCAGATAAAGGATGATTAAATATCCCTCCCTCCTTCTTTTTTTTAATCAAACCAAATAAAACAAGGTTAAAACCTTCCCCACTCTTCCCCCCTTCCCTACTCTTCCTTCAAACCAGACAAGCCCCTAAAGTCTAAACATTTGTGTTCTTATTACACCCCTTAAGTGTATACATAATATAAAGATTTTAACAAATTGCATGATTTTTAAAGTGGTAAATAATACAATTTATTTTTTAAAATTTTGCGCGATACACAAATGTCAAATTTAACAATAGTTATGATTTCACATTTTGCATATGTCATATTTAAGATATATCCTGATTGAGAAATCAAGCTAAAATTGCATCCCCAGAGTCAATAAAATTGACTAAATATAAGATAATAATAGTTGTCTAGATTAGATCATGATGTTAAATTTGTTTGACTCTTTTAATTTTAGTATTATACGCGCTGTAGAAGTATTCCAAGTTTGATATTATAAATTAACCCTTTAATTTGCAATAAGCGAGCATGTGACCAACTAGTAAGGTTGATGCTCATGATTGAGGTATTTCCTTTGTATTGACCAAAAAAATTGCATTGATTATTCTGAATCATTTTTTTTAAAAATTCAAAAAAATCAAATCAAAATAAAATATAATAAATAATTCATCATTAATACTAACGATTATTATATGTACAATGCTCATAGTAAATTAGTAGTTGCAGTGCGCTTTACTTCAAGTGTTGGATAATCTGTATAGTTTTATTATTCTTTTTTGTTGTACATAGAAAGATTAAAATTTATTTTCGTATGTTGGTTGGATAGAAAATTAATTCGTAATGTCTTCCACTGAATGTAGTTTTAATTTGTTTTATTTTTACTTGATTAACAAAAGCATTCATCATAAAATAATAAATAACCAATATACTGAATAAAATAAATTTTTTTATAAATAGGACTATTTATTAACATTTATTTAGAAATTTATTTTGCTTACATCTTAGAAGCAGCTTTCCTCCTCTGTCCTTGCCATCCATTTCTTCTCCTCTACCCAAAACTATACCGTTTTGGGTGTTAAAATTCAAGGCTCTCCTTTTTTTTCCCCCCAAATTAATCCAATATCTTAAAATAATTTTTAATACGCCCGATATTTAAAAATATTTTTTAGTAGTAGCCAGTGTTTAGCCAACTGTACTCTAAACTATTTTTCTATTAACACTCAGTATCCTAAAAATGGAGGCTGACCACTTTTTTTTTTTTTTGAAACCAATATCTATTACTCTGAAACCTAAAATAATTGTTAGTGCATTTAACACTTTAAAATATCGTTACAGTAGCACCCAATATCTTGCAAGTTGGACATACAGTATTTTTTTAAACAGCACATGGTGTTCTAAACTAATTTTAGAATATTGGGTGTTATTATAAGAAAATAATACAGAGTACTAAATGCATTGAAAATTAGTTTAGGATATTGGTTACTACTGAAAAATAGTTCAGAATGAAGCTTGCTAAGTACTGAGTACTACTGAACAATATTTTTAAATATCAGGTGCACTAAAAATTATTTTAAGATACTGGATACTACTAAAAAATGTTTCAGAGTAAAAGATGTTGATTTGCCAAAAAAAAAGAAGAAAAAAAAGTGGAGAGCCTTGAGTTTTAACACCCAAAACGGCACAGTTTTGGGTAGAGGAGGAAAGCCGCTGCCCTTTTTATCTCGGATGATTTTCTGATATAGAGGGGCAGTACCATTAACCGGATGCCATAAATGAAATCGAACCCTCAGTATTTTTTAGTAGAAAATTTTCATACTCTTATCCTATATTTGGTGCGAGGGGATTGGAGGGGAGAGAAGGAGGGAAAAAATTGTAATGTATTCAACGTAAAAAATTAAAGAAATGGTGTTATAAAATGTTAATGAAAATAAAATATAAGGTAATTAAAAGAATAGAAAAAATTAATTACAGGCTTTTAACCTCATTTTTAAAATTTTTTAAAACAAACTCATTAAAATTATTTGTCACTTTCCTTTCCCCAATACCAAAAAGACCCTCAGGGTCATGGACATTTTAAATGATATCTGTTTGTCATGAATTTAGCACCGCTAATAAGTTTGGCAATTTTAGTTTATAAAATGTCTAGTTAACAACAATAAAAAAAAAAAAGGAAGAAGAGAAAATAATATTCCATTGTTAACGGCAAAATTAGTTACGACAATTAAAAAGAACAACCGAGAAAATCATCAACTCGCCTCCACGTTTATTACATTCTTCTTCTTCGCCTCCATTTATCCCGTGACCATTTTCTCATTTTCATTTCTTATCAATTAAACATTGCCTCCCATACTTAATATAATACTAACTGGTTGACTAATTTAGATAAATTATAAAAATTTATTAAGTTAATTATTTGTAATAAATATGAGTTGAATTTTTTACAATACTCTTATGCCTCGTTTGGTATGATGGAAGAGTTTTTGATGGAAGTGGAAGTGGAAATAGAAGTGGAAGTGGAGGTGGAAATAGAAGTGGAAGTGAATTCTAAAGTATGTTTGGTATGCCAATGGAAGTGAGATATAATTTTTGATAAAAATGTCCACTTATAATGTGAAAAGACCTATATGCCCTTGACTTGAAAAAAAAAAACCTCCCCAGAGTCCAATTTCTAAGTCGCGCCGTCAACCACTCGTCCGCCGCAGCAATCTACCACAGCCACCGGCCACCAAAAACACAACCATTGTCCTCCATTTTTAACAACTATCAGCCATCAATAATCAATAGGAATTCAAACAAAAAAAAAGATTCAGAAGCAGAGGTATCCTCATCAAATAAGAGGAGAAAAGGAAGACGATGAGGACGGAGAGTTTCGGATAAATCGCAATCTCTTCCTCATGGCTTCATCGTCGCGAATCTGCGCAACCTCTCCCTCATGAGGACCACAGCAAAAGATGGTTGCACGAGTCTCCCTCATGGCTTCGAATCTGAGAAATCTGAAGCCGGCATCGTCGCCGTAAGGGAAACGGTGGGAGACAAGGACGATGGCAGAAAATGATTACGGCTCCAATACTTCATAGATCTGAAGTTGTCGCCTCCTACTATATGATGAATCTGCTGCCTCCTAATCTCAGATGAAGCCGTCGTTGCCTTTAGATCTGAAGTCGAAGGTGTCTTCACCGGTGCTTCTTCGCCATTATCAATGCTTCTCATGGAGGCTTGCCATCGCCGGAGGTTGCTGAAGGGGGAGGTTGTCAAATGGCTTAGGAAGAAAGGAGGGTTATAATGTTAAGGGCAAGCTTGTCAATAAGTTATAAAATTGAGGATAAAATGGTCTGAAAAAATTCACTTCCATGGAACTGATCCGGTTCCATGGGTCATAGGGTGGAAGTCAGTTCCACCATTTTTGGTGGAAGTGACTTCCCGGAGAATTGAGTTCCAGTGCACCAAACAAACAAAAAGATTGATTCCACTTCCACTTCCACTTCTCTCCTTCCAGTTCCTTGCTACCAAACGGGACATTACTAATCATGTATATTAGCTAAAATTACTAATTGATGGAATATTTAACATGTGTAACTACTATAAGGGTTAGTTTAGAAAAATGAAAAAATATAACAAACAAAATAGATTAAGGTCTTATATTTAGAATCAATTTAAAAATCAAATTAACCCTTATATTATGCATGTAGCAAAATAGATCTCGGATCCCTATGCAATATATACCACATGTATACTTGCAAATAAATACAGAACATAAATGCGCTTTTTTTTTGTTTAAATAATTCAAATTCAAATCATATGAGATCTTATATATACATAGAACTGGTAATATAGGTTGAACTTATGTCAAAAATAACGGGTGAGGGTTGACTAAAAGTCAACCCGCCAGTAAATGAATCTTTCCAACCCATACTGTCATGCTCGCAACCCGCCGCAGGTTAGCCCGCCAACCCACGGGCTAACGCGCATATTTTTTTTATTTTTAAAATTTTTAAAAAATTTTATAATTGTATTATTATATATAATATTATATCTAAAAAATTAAAAAAAATACCTATATAATTATTTGATACTTCTAATCAAATATTTCAAGAAAAAAAATAAAATCCCATTATATTTTTTAAAATATTAAATAAGAAAAAATATTAAAAAATAAAAACTTTTTTAAAAAAAGGGTAAATACTTGTTGGTAGGTTGGTGAGCCAACCTATCTTAGAGGGTTAGAGTTGGTTAAAAGCCAATCCGCTTTTAAACAATACTTTTTAACCCGACTTATATGGGTTGGACCGTCACCGGCCAAGCCGGACGTATTACCACCACCATATATACATATGCCGGACGTATGGCCGGACGTATTACCACCACCATATATACATGCCGGACGTATTACCACCCCCATATATACATATGGCATCACCATTCCAGTCTAATTCATCTGCTCTGCGAGAAACACAGGGAGAGAGGCAGATCAGCGCAGAATATGTAAGAGATAGACCAATTAGGAAGCTTGGAGAAAGGATCGAAGAGAGACAGATCGAGAGAAAGACAGCCATTTTTGCTTTGGGCGGGCTTCTTCTGCAATTTGGTATTAATTTTGGGAATGCCACGCCATTTCCAGCAGCACACAGCTTTCTCTCACGGCTCTCACCTCAACTTCTGACGCCACAAAACCTCACCCTTGCCACTCTCTCGCACTCTCACTATCTCTCCTTCTCTCTCCCCCTCTGCTACACCCACACCAAACAGTCCAACAGACCAACACACACCCTTTCGTCTCCTATTCCATATCTCTCTCTCGCCCCAACCTCACATCCAACATCCTTCTTCCTTATGACATTTCCTTTTTTCTCTGCTCACTGTTCCCACCATTGCTCCTCCTTTCGATTTCACCGTTCACCCATTACTCTGTTTTCTTCTTCCTCTATCAGAAGAAAACCGCTGGCTCCGCATGGATGCTGGCCCCATCTTCAGCCGCAACCGCTGGAAAGAGAAGGTGATTGTCATAATGGGTGCCACCGGAGCCGGGAAATCCAGCCTCTCCATCGACCTCGCAACCCGTTTCCCCTTCTCCGAGATCATTAACTCGGATAAAATGCAAGTTTACACAGGCCTCGACATCACCACCAACAAGATCCCCATTGAGGAGCGCAAAGGCGTCCCTCATCATCTCCTCGGCGATGTCGACCCACAAAACGGAGAGTTCACGCCTTTAGATTTTCGCTTGCGCGCCGGCTCTGTCATCTCCGACATTACTTCCAGGAGGAAGATTCCCATCGTTGTTGGTGGGTCTAACTCGTTCGTTCACGCTCTGCTCGCGGACCGATTCGACCCCGAGATAAATGTATTCGATGGGTCGTCATCGTCGTCGAGTTTGATCTCATCGGAGTTGAGATACGATTGCTGCTTCTTGTGGGTGGACGTGTCATTTCCTCTGTTGTCAGATTACTTGATGAAGCGAGTCGACGACATGCTCGACATGGGAATGGTGGAAGAGTTAGCCGAGTTTTTCAACCCGGACGCCGACGATTTAGAGGATGACTCGGAGAATCGAACCGGATTGAGAAAGGCCATCGGTGTGCAGGAGTTCGATCGGTATTTCAAAAGATACCCCCCACCGGCAGGGCTGAGCGCGGAGTGTACATGCGAAGAGGATCGGGTACGGAAGGGGGCATACGAAGACGCCGTAAGAGCGATAAAGGACAACACGGGTCGGCTTGTGAAAAAACAGATAGAGAAAATCTTACGGCTAAGAGGGTCAGGGTGGGACCTACGGAGAGTGGACGCGACGGAGGTGTTCAGGGCGAAGTTGGGAAAGAGCAGCGGCGGAAGGTGGTCTGAAATTTGGGAGAGGGAGGTGCTGGAGCCAAGCGTGAAGATTGTGAGTAGCTTCTTGCGGGAGTAGGTCTTTCCAGCTACCGTCCAACTTAACATTTTTATTTTCTATTTCTTTTTTTTTCTCTCTCTATAATTTGGGAAACAAAACATTGGCAATTTGGAGGAACCAAAAGGAAGAAATTTGGATGGGGAAGTTCCAAATTTTGGTTCACAAGGCTGCCTCTGGGAAATGTCAATGGATGATCAATTTTGGAGTTTTTGGTCTTTTGGATTGGAATGCTGAAGAAAGCATTTTTATTTTATTTTTAAAATTAAAATGAAAAGAAAGACAGAAATGCACCCAATGTTAGGACACTGGAGTGCAATATTATATAGGGGAAATCACAAATAAAGACCCTCGAATTAGCAAAATCACTCTATGGTCACCTGAATATGCTAAATTATTATGAGGGATCCGGTGTCAAATTGTAATTATGAAATTATGACTAAATTACCAAATACCCCTCTTTAATTTTTTTTTTAAAAGAAAGCCACTGCCTCATCGGAATCCGGCCACCGGCGCTGGAGCTCTGGCGGCCGCTTCCGGCCACTGTCGGCGGTCCGGCGGCCGGCGCGCCGCCGTCGTCCGGTCGCCGGCGGGCTTCCGGCTGTCGGCGGTCGGCGCCGCGGCCGCTTCCGGCGGTCTTCCTTTGTTTTTTTTTTGAAACTGTTTTTTTTTTTTAAAATTGGGGGGAAGTGAGGTTGGGGGGATTTGATCCCCAACCTAATGCTTCCCAAAATAAGGAATGACCATTGAGCCAACAAATTTTATTAACATTATGATGCAAAAAAAATATAAGTTAACTCATTTACTCTTGTTCCAGGTGATAACAACAATACATTTGGAATAACAAGTTCTGATTGTAAAATAACACGTCTGGAATAAAAATTTAACAATATGTTTTTTTATAACAATAAATTTTATTGCAGATAATAACAACAATACATTTAAAAATAACAAGTTCTGATTATAAAATAACAAGTTTGGGATTAAATTTAATAACACGTTTTTTATAACAATACACTTTGTTTCAAGTGATAACAACAATACATTTAAAAATAACAAGTTCTGATTATAAGATAATAAGTCTAGGATTAAAATTTAACAACACATTTTTTTATAACAATTAATTATTTTATACTTTTAAAAAATAAATTATTTATAACTTATAAAAAATATTTTAATATATTATTTCTCTAAAAAAATACTTTTTAATCTGTATATCTATACAATTCATTATAAATCAAACTACTTCTTATAAATTATAAAGTATTTATAATAAGGCATTTTTATTTATTAATCATAGTATAAATTTTATATTATTTCATTCTTTAAATATTAAAAATATTTTATATTTAAAGAATAAAATAGTATTTTTAATTATAAATTAGAGATAAATTTCATTTATAAATTTAAGCAGTCAAAAAAAATTTTTAATCCACAATAAATTGTACTATTTATAATTATAAGAAGTAGTTTGATTTATAATAAGTTGTATAGATATATAGATTAAAAAAAAAAAAAAAAATTAAAAAAGTGTGTTGTCATTTTCCCTAAATTTTATTTATAAATTTGAACAATAAAAAAGTATTTTTAATCTATAAAAAATTATACTTCAAGTTCTGATTATAAATTGGAGATAAAAATTATTTTTTTAGCAAATTAAATAGATTACAAGTACTTTTTATAAGTTATAAATAATTTATTTTCCAAAAGTATAAAATAATTAATTGTTATAAAAAAAGGTGCTGTTGAATTTTAATTCCAGACTTGTTATTTTATAATCAGAACTTGTTATTTCCAAATGTATTGTTGTTATCACTTAAAACAAAGTGTGTTGTTATAAAAAAACATGTTGTTAAATTTTAATCCCAAACTTATTATCTTATAATCAGAACTTGTTATTTTTAAATGTATTGTTGTTATCACTTGAAATAAAGTGTGTTGTTATAAAAAAAAAACGTGTTGTTAAATTTTAATCCCAAACTTGTTATTTTATAATCAGAACTTGTTATTTTAAATGTATTGTTGTTATTGCCTGCAACAAAATTTATTGTTATAAAAAAAACATATTGTTAAATTTTTATTCCAGACGTGTTATTTTACAATCAGAACTTGTTATTTCCAAATGTATTGTTGTTATCACCAGGAACAAGAGTAAATGAGTTAACTATATTTTTTTTTTGCATCATAATGTTAACAAAAATTTGTTGGCTCAATGGTCATTCCTTATTTTGGGAAGCATTAGGTTGGGGGATCAAATCCCCCCAACCTCACTTCCCCCCAATTTAAAAAAAAAAACAGTTTCAAAAAAAAAAAAAACAAAGGAAGGCCGCCGGTGCCGGAGCTCCGGCGGCCGGACTCCGGCTTCCTGCCACGACAGTGGCCGGAAGCGGCGCCGGAGCTCCGGCGTCGGTGGCCGGATTCCGGTGAGGCAGTGGCTTTCTTTTTTTTAAAAAAGAAAATTAAAGAGGGGTATTTTGGTAATTTGGCCATGATTTCATAATTACAATTTGAGACCAGGTCCCTCATAGTAATTTAGCATATTCAGGTGACCATAGAGTGATTTTGCTAGTGATTCGAGGGTCTTTATTTGTGATTTCCCCTATTATATATTCTGGTAGTAAATAGTAATATTAGAGTTTGTAATGTTTTCTTTTTGGTACTTGAGATATTTTGTGACCTAAACTGATAATGTTATGCTTTTTTTCGTTGAAAAAATAACAAAAAAAACTGTAAAAATAGAAAAATTACATATAGAGACCAGTTTGCAAAAATTATTATCAAAACCTATACTAATATTGTCATGGGTCTTTATTTAAATTTTTTTTATTTTGACGTTTTTTTTTACCATTTTTTCTCTTTTTTGGCTGGGGAACATTCCAAGTGGCAAAAAAGAATGACACTCTGGATTCAGGGGCCAAGCAACTGAATATGTAATAAATACTCATCTGGTACTATTTATAAGGTAGAGAGAGAATGTTTTTTTTGTCCTATTTATAAGTCACTTTATTAACTTTTCAGTATGAATGTACTATTTTGTCCTTCATTTATTATAGTGTAAGTAGTTATCTTTTTTGAAAGGAGTATATATTAAATAGGGGTAAAGTTGAAAAGTTGTTATATTTTAATGGAGAGTTAATACAGTTTAAGGTTTTTCTTGGTCTGTGTGAAACATGTTGGAAGTGCCTTATAAATAGGACCAGAGGAGTACTACCTAAGATTTTGTTTGATTTTTATTTTGATCCTAAATATAAGACCCAAATCTATTTTGTCTCTCATAGTTATATATTTTTTCAAGATAATCCTTTTAACAATAGTAGTTCTACCCAACACACTTAAATAGTAAGGATATTTTAGGAAAAACAACACATATTTATTATAAATAACTAACTGAACTTCTTTTTTTAATCTTCCTAAATTAGTCAATTAGCTCTTATAATTAGGGCCGGAGGTAGTATATTTTGAGAGGTTTATTTTTTTAGGCCTGCATATTATGAGAGTTAAGTCTCATTTATTAAATTTTTGATAAAATATTTATGGATTCAAGAGTGACTGAGAGAGTCGCTTTTTAATTTAAAAATTAGAAGAAAAAAAAAAAGAAGAAGAAAAGAGCCAACTTTTGTCTTTTATTCTTTTGTACGTAATGCGATCAGGCGAGGGCAAATAATTGGCTGAATTTGTAGTGTATATTAATTGGAAAATAAAAATAATATTCTATGCTTTGATACGTGGCTTTTCTGTCAAATTAATGGTGTTCATTCTGTATTTAATTAAATTGCCCTTAGCTTTAGGATTGACCCAGTCCATAAATATAAAATATAACCTTTAGGCTTGAGCTTTTTTTTTTTTTTTGACCCTTTAGGCTTGAGCTTTGCAACAAGACAAATGTGTGTTTGGAGACCGGGAAAAAAATCATGTGATTTTTCACTTCAAAATATTGTAATAAAAGAAATTGATGGGACAATTGGTGATATTTTAGATCATCGCACTCAAAATAAAATATTCTCATTTTACCACATAAAAATTTATATGTTATAGTAATATGTTTTATTATCATTATTGCAAATCAATTATTTTTTAAAGACACAAAATATATATCGTATCCACCAAAAATTAGTTATTTCAGTTTATTTGCTTATTTTCGTTTTGCTTTAGTATGTCCATCAATTGAGGAAATTCGTATACACTTTTATATAGGAAAATAAATATTGTGTAATTTAAGAAAATATCTTTTAGGGAAGGAAACCTTTTTCAGTTTGTTAAATAGAAGAATTATGAATTCTTCTCCCTACATTGTTTATGTTAAATACTTCCTCTATTCCCTCTTATGGGAGCTAATTGGGATATGGGGTTGGAAACCTTAATTCATTTTATTTCTCATATTTATAAATTTTTTGAGTTAAGTCAACTAACTTATAAATTGATATATAATCAAATATTATACAGGAGTCTGTTAAAATATCATGTCATATTTATTATAATTAACAAATCATTTAATTTTTTAATCTGCTTAAATCAATCAAATAGATATTATATTAAAAATCGGAAGAGTAATACTTTTGTTAAGAATTTCTCTGCTTTTGTTATATTAAAAGAATTTGAACCATTGATGATCATTTTTAAGTCATTTTGCTCACTCTCACTATCTGAGCTAAATTCAAGGAACTCTTGCTAAGTAATTTTATATTGGGTGAGGAAAAAAAAAAACTAAAGCGCACTGATTAATCCCATAAAGAGTGACAGGTTTAAAGGGGATTCAGATTCTCAAAATATTAATACAGATCAACTTGGTTACGGATATGTTCATGATTGATGATCTAAGTGTTAGTTAATTTCACGAGGAGCACTTTAAGATTTGTTTTGACTTGTGAAGTTGATATTTGTATGTAGACACACATATAGTTAAGTTATTGGGGCAACATGGATTTTTTTTTTGGTTGGATTTGAAATAAATAAATGTTTAATAATTAAACAAATAATATGGGGATGGGCGATAAAGTAATCATAATTATAAATAAACAATTAGGTATGGAGTTTATGTGATTGGAATACATCATAGCCACGTAGCTTTGTTTCCTAATTTGTACATTCTGATAATGGGAGAGAACACAAAGAAAGAGATTAATGTCTTCTTTCTAAATGTCATCCATAGATCCAATTCTAGGCGTTAGGTATGTGTAGAGAATAATCAAAGAGTCAAAACATATGCTTAAGCCACAATCACAATATTATCATTAAGTGTATGTTATAAGGCGTCACTACTTAGCCTTTTTCTGATTCAAACACCAAACCTAACAAAACATGACTGGCCGTGTGGCTATGTCCTTTAAGATTCTGACCTCATCAATTACCAGAGGAAATCGCAGTCAAGTCCACAGAATTCTGTAACCAAAAAAAAAAAAAAATCCACAGAATTCAAGCAAGGAGTTTACAAAGAGATAAAGCTAACATAAAACGTTAACTCTAACAATGGCGGCGAGTGTGGAAGGCGATAGCGACGGGAGGGAGGCTGGCAACGACAAGGGAAGGAACGGGAATGGTGATGGCGACGGAGGACTTAAGGATGGCCAGGGGCAAGCACAAACCTTTGTCTTTGGCAAGGGAGGAGGAACAGAAGAGGAAGTAAGGAAGAACACGGGGAGGCAGAACAACCCTACGTCCTATAAGGAAAAGCTTCTTTCCCTAGGATGTGGAGGATATCTTGTGAATCATGAGGAAGATGAAGATATAGTAAATGGATGGAAGGGTTTCTACGCAAAGATGAATGCTGAGACTCCGCTGAATAAAGAAAATCAAAATTCAGACGGAGAGGAAACTGAAGGCTGTAAAGGGGAGTCCAAATATCCAGTACTGTCTGTGACGACTGAGCAGTATAAGGCGTGGTGTCAACCCTGGATGAACTCACTGATCATTAAACTGCTGGGAGCACAAGTACCAAGACACATTCTCATTGATAGGGTTAGACGAATGTGGAAACCGCAGCAACCAATGAAGGTTACCCCGCTCAGTAATGATTATTACATCATTTCTTTCACTAGTAGAGAAGACCGAGATTATGCGTTCCAAGAGGGACCATGGATGATTGATGACCATTATCTGCTAGTACAACGTTGGAGGCCTAACTTTAATCCGTGGAAGGCGGATACTCAACGACGCATTGCGGCTTGGATTCGGATACCAGATCTTCCTATGGAATTCTACAACGTGGAATCTTTGGGAATTATTGGAAATATGGTGGGGCGTACTATCAAAGTGGACAGGTCCACATCTATATATGATAAGGGAGGTTTTGATAGAATATGTGTAGAGATTGACTTACAATGACCTTTATTACCTGCCTTCACGGCATGGGGGGAAGATCGACAGATAGTTTATGAAGGTCTTCATCAAGTCTGCTTCTGTTGTGGGAAATATGGCCATGAAAAGCATAACTGTCCTGAGATCTTAGAGACGCCGAGCGAGAATGAACAACCATCGGATGAAACAAACAAAGTGGAGAAGGTGCAAGCAATGTTTCCAAAGGAGCAGAGTGTGTGGGAAGAGTGCCCATCTGGTTCGAAACCACCATCGGCGAGGAGTTCCACGGCGGCAACGCCCGTCAGTCACCTAGGCCCGCAGATGCTGGTTAAGCGTGATTTTCGGCAGGGAGTTGTTGGAGCGGATAAGAAGGGATTTGACATTGAAAATAATGCAAAAAATCATGCCAGGATCATGACTAAGGATGAGCCGAAGCGAACGCCGAGATCAGTGGGATCCTCGATGGATGAAACTGGAAAATATATACATGCGAAATCTTCGATTAAAAGGAATTTGGAAAGGACGTCATGAATTCTACTTCTTGGGTTAAAGTGGGCTCAAAACGAAAAACTGATGAGAAATCCAAGACACGAGGCAAGGAAAATAAGCCCAACTCGAAAATGAATAGTGGGTTGACCCCATAAGACAAAACCTTGGCCTCAATCAACCCATTCGCCCTACTACAGCATGACTTACCTAATCAAGGACCTCCACCGACTATAGTAGCAAACTCCTCTCATGAATCAGGCTTGGACTGCATGGACATCATACAGGCTCCTGATGTGATCCATTTCAGTGCTGCGAATAGTCAGCACACCGTCGACACTGATGGACGTAGGAACAATAATAGTAACATACTCTTGGCTAGCGACGGTGGTGCAATTACCGAAACGGATAATGTCCCAGTGCTGGACACTAAAACAGCACGAAACCCCTCCATAGTTTCTTTATGAACTTCATGATATGGAATTCAAGAGGTACAGGTGTGAAGACATTTCCAAACCTGATACATGAACTAAAAAATCATTACCAACTTGATTTTCTTGCGCTAGTAGAAACACGTTCAGACAATGCCAACACCGCAAAACGAATTGGTCGTCTTGGGTTTCATGAATATACTTATATTGAATCTGAAGGTTATAGTGGTGGCATTTGGTGCCTTTGGAACGATAGGGGTACGCAAGGTGGAAGTTCTTCGGAGGCACCGTCAATTCATTCATCTGAAGCTAGAAAATAACCGCCATGAAGCTTGGGTGATGACTGTTATCTACGCTAGCCCAAATATTGTGGCAAGACGGCACCTCTGGAGTGAGTTGCAGCAACTTGAAAACAGTACGCAGGCGCCTTGGATCCTTGGGGGAGACTTTAATGCCACTCTTTTCGAGTCTGAAAGAAAGTCATCTGCTGTACACAAAACCTCGACAGACAGGGAGTTTTATAATTGGTATGCAGAAAGTAATGTGGAGGATCTGGGTTTTAGCGGACCACAATTTACGTGGAAACGAGGATCGACAGAAGCGCGCCTGGATCGTTACTTAGCTAACACTGATTGGTGCCAGCTCTTTCCCCATGCAAAGGTAACTCATCTTCCTTGCTATAAATCTGATCATCGCCCCATTCTACTCCGCCTTGACTTATGTAGGGAACATTACCAACGGCCATTCCGATTCATTGCGTCTTGGGTCTTACATGATAAGTTCAATGATTTTGTCAAACAAGCGTGGAACAATGAGATAAATTGGACGTCAAATATTATACAATTTACTGATGCATGTCGTGGGTGGAATAGGAATGTCTTTGGATATATCCAAGGGCGCAAAAACAAGCTGTTAAAATGACTTGATGGGGTGAATAAGGCGCTCGCTCACGGGTATAATATATGCTATTATGAAGAAATACAACTTGAGATTTGGAAGGAACTTGAAGAGGTCCTTGCTCAAGAGTCTCTTCTGTGGGCTCAAAAGGCGAGAATAGACTGGAATATTTATGGAGACAGGAACACCAAGCTTTTTCACTCACATGCCAACGGACGGAGAAAAGCTAACCGAATAGATGCTATATGTCTTGAAGATGATACCTGGTGCTATGACATTGGAGAAATAAAACAAAAGGCAACGCTGTTCTTCTCTTCCTTATTCAAAGAAGACACCATGATCCGTGACAATATTTCCTGTGGAATTTCCTACCCGGCTGTAGATGATGTGTATATGCGAAACTGTGCTCGAGAGGTTGACGATGAAGAAATAAAGAGTGCTTTATTCAGTATGGGACCGTTGAAATCTCCAGGACCAGATGGCTTTAATGCCTTATTCTTTCAGCATCAATGGGACACGGTGGGCCCTATGTTCGTGCGGTTTGTTAAAAGCCTTTTTGCCAACCCCCAATCCATTGAAGAGATTAATGGAACTTTGATTGTCCTTATTCCTAAAAAAGACCCGCCTGAGACCTTCAGAGACCTACGACCTATAAGCTTGTGCAATGTGGTTTATAAGGTGGTGACTAAGATCCTAGCAAACAGGTTGAAGGGTTTTATGCATCGAATTATCTCCCCTAATCAGTGTGGTTTTGTTCCGAGCCGCCATAGTACTGATAATATTATTATTGCACAGGAAGTCATGCATTCTATGCGCATCATGCGCGGGAAGAAAAGTTTCTTTGCAATTAAAATTGATCTAGAAAAGGCCTATGACCGAGTGAACTGGAATTTCTTGATGAATTGCCTGAATGAATTAAATTTGCCTGCACATTTTGTAGAGATTATTAGGTCATGTGTTACTACGGCTGATCTACAGCTCCTTTGGAATGGAAGTAAAGCGGAGTCTTTCAAATCTTCTAGAGGAGTGCGTCAAGGAGACCCCATCTCTCCATGTCTCTTCGTTATTTGCATGGAGAAACTGGCTCATATGATCCAAGAAAGGATGGAACATGGTGAGTGGAAACTAATCAGACTTACAAAAAATGGACCTCCATTATCTCACCTATTTTTTGCGGATGATATCCTTTTGTTCGCTGAGGCATCGTTGCAACAAGCTGAGATGATTAATAATTGCCTCCAGTCCTTCTGCATAAGTTCATGTTTAAAGGTTAATATTGCAAAAACCCGCATATTTTTCTCTTCTAACATGAACCATACGAGATGCTCTGAGATCAGCAGGTCATTGGGATTCACTCAAACGGCAGATTTGGGAAAATATCTGGGCGCTGCATTACACCATAAAAGAATCAACAAGGAAACCTTTCAGGAGACTGTGGATAAAGTCAAAGCAAGAATTTCGAAGTGGAAAGTTAATTCCCTCTCTCTAGCAGGGCGAACTACACTGATCTCTTCTGTGACAGCTGCTATCCCTAACTATGTGATGCAAACAGCATTGCTACCTTCGCCAGTCTACGAAACTTTTGATAAACTCAACCGAGGGTTTCTCTAGGGGAGTACATCAGAAAAAAGGAAGATCTCTTTGGTCGCATGGGACGCAGTTTGTACGAGTAAGGTAAATAGCGGTCTAGGATTGCGACATGCTACCCTACAGAACCACGCACTGCTCATGAAGTTGGGGTGGAAACTTGTAAAATGCCGCGAAGACTTATGGGTCAAAATTGTTCGAGATAAGTACAAATGTGGAAACGATTTAATGCCAAAGATTGATTACAAGCGAAGTGGGTCGAACGTGTGGTCGGGGATCAAGAGGATCTGGAATAAGGTTGAGGAGGGCATTGAAAATAATACGAGGAACTCCAATATACGATGGAAGTGGGAGCGCAGTGGTAATTTCACTGTCAAGTCTGCCTATGAGCAACTAAATCAAAATGGCATGGTGAAAGATGCTTTCTGGGAGAAAATCTGGAAACTACGAATACCTCAGCGATGTAGAACCTTCTTCTGGTTAGCTTTTCGTAAAAGCCTCCTCACCAACGCAGCTCGGAGGAAACGGGGACTGAGCACTGATGACAAGTGCCCAGTCTGTAAGACGAAGGTGGAAGATTTATTGCATGTGCTGCGAGACTGCAAGGATACAATAGCACTTTGGAAAAAGCTAGTCCACCCCTCAACTTGGAGGAAATTCTGCACGTTAGAGTTCTCTGAGTGGGCCCGATGGAATATTACCAGGAAAGATGATAATCATACAGAGTGGGGAAGCCTTTTTGCGGTGTTGTGTTGGTGGATATGGCGACGTCGCAATTTGAACATCTTTGAAGGGCAGGAGCTCCATAATGAAGCACTCATTGTCAATGCCTTTACAATGATAATGGGCATACATGAGTTGCAGGTTCGTTTGAAGGGAGCCCATATGCAGGGGTGCAACGCGGAGCTAGGGCATGGCAGTGGAAACCACCTGAGGCTTCTTGGATCAAGGTGAATGTAGACGGAGCTTTCTCCCACTCGAATCACTCTAACGCATGTAGTGGAATATTGCGGAATGAGAGAGGCGAGTTCCTTAAGGGTTTTATCTGTAGAATGGACAATGGAGATGCCTTTACGGCCGAACTATGGGGTTGTCTGCATGGACTCAAAGTTGAATGGGATGAAGGCCACCGCAGAGTTATTCTAGAATCAGATGCATCCAGTGTAATAGAGCTCTTGTCCACTGAACCTAATGAGGACAACGCCGACTACACTCTTCTACAAGAAATTAGATCACTCATAGATAGAAGCTGGGAGGTTCGACTTTCGTACGCCCCTCGAGCATGTAATGCTGCAGCTGACCATTTGGCGAAGTTTGGACTTGGAGGTTTGTTGGGATTTCACATGGTCTATGAACCACATTATGCACTTGCTGAACTCCTGGCTATTGATTGCCGTATGACAAAGGGCAATCACGTAGGTGTTAGCTAAGGTTTCCCTTTATTTATCAAAAAAATAAAACGTTAACTCTGACTACTATTTCTCTGTTCCTACTTATAAGGCAAAAGAATAATGAGATTTTTTATCCTATTTATAAGTCACATATCATTAAATCTTTTATATGAATATATAATGTATATTAAATTAGAAAGTTACTGAATTTTAAGAAAAACTTAATAAAATTTAAGGTTTTCCTTAGTTTTTAGTTTGTGTGACTATGTTCTTTAAAAGTTTGAGTTTAATTCAAAATTTGGTCTATCCCACATGATCATACACCAAAGCTTTTGAGATGAACCCAATTGCCCAAACCCGTTCCCTCTTATTTAATTGCCTACTTGAAGAAAAAAGGTAGAACATTATTACCTCATACTCGATGAAGATGATAATTTTTGAGCAAATATTAAGAAGCAGTCAATATAATTTATGTTAACCAAAATTTGCTAATTGCTAGCTAAGCTAGTTGCCACTATACTAATTAAAGCATATAAATATAATTAAAGTTGCCTTTTGAGCATGCAAGCAAGTTTCTATTGTTTTATTCGGCTCCAAGTTCATTCGAGCATAGTGTGGCTGTCTTTCCATATGATTACACGTTCATATAATCACTTCTTGAGCTGCCCATAACTCTAAATTATTCCTTCAAAACCAAATTGGCTGCTGACGCCAATCAGATGTGGAACTCCCTCCCTTCACAAAGCATGGCTTACCTCCCAGTATATATGAGGAGGCATTTTGTCATAATTATAAGTCTTTAATTTGTTGTGATTCTGTGTTTCTAGCTTGTTATTCTAATTTAGATTAATTTAATTTCGGTGCTATGTGTTACTTGGTTAATTAAAGGTACAGGTTGTGCCAAATTGCGAACGCGCATGTGCATGTGCGATGCATACAATTAGAAGAATAAGCCTGGAAGCTTTGAGCCACGAACGCGCACACATGTGTGGGCGTATTTTATATATTTATATTAGTTGCCTTGAGAAGCAAGATTTAAAACAAAAAATAAAATAAAATGACATGAAATGTACTATATACTGGTGATCGATGAACCACGGGGACCAAACAAATAATATTTGGATATAATACTTCCCTTGTTTAATACAAACCCAATTAACTAATTTGAGGAGATTAATGAAGCTTATTAATTTTTTTTAAAGTGTTTATGTTTATTATTTTTTAAAATTAATTTGCCTTACTTATAGATAAGTGTTTCAGAAAGAACCAAATGCACTCATGATGGTTTCTTATTCCTCCCAAATACAAGCCATATTCGTATCAGTTAACTAAGGTTTCTGAGTCATATGAATATTTAGTTTCGGACAAAAAAGTCATATTTTAGATATTTTACTCCTACTAATAATCAATTGCATTTTGACAAGAATCATATGTTAATCATTTGCTACTAAATGTTAATTTCTCTTCTTCTTTTTTCAAAAAGAAAAATAAATAATATCACGCGAGTCTCTTGCTAGTTTCTCTTCTAAGAGTTGCATAACATAAATTCTTATTTGATTAGATGCTGATTTGAATGCAAAATAATTGCCAAAACTACTTTACAAAAGTTATTATAAAAATGTTCTTGTTAGAATATGCTTCATATTCTGATAATCTTCACGAAATTTTCAATATACAATCATGGACTACAGTAAGGTAAATTCCCTTATATCTTATTTCAATAATATCCGTAATCCTTCCCCAGGATTTGAAACTGTACAATAAATATTCTTAAACTTTTACATTTGAATAGATGACTATTGTTTGTATAAAAAAAAAAAAGAATAGATGACGATTGTAATATTAATTTTGTTCATTATTATCCGCAAATGACTGAAAGGGATTTATCCACATTTAATTCAAAAATTGAGGAGGCTATATACATACAAAAATAAAGTTTCATGGGTATAAAATTGATAGTTTGGGGTTACCTATATATATTTGAAAGTTTAGGGGGTTTGTAATTAAGTTTAAAAACTTAAGGAGACTACTTATATATGGTTCTAAGCATGGGGAAGTTTTATGCAATTTAGCCTAATAACAAATAAATTCTAAGAAATAAAAAGGGTTTGGGGTTGTCCGAAATGGTATGTGTGGAACTTCAACAACCAAGTGTTGATGAGAATCCTAAACAATGATAAATGATTGTCATGTGAGAATTTGTTTATGAGTGTGTCGAATAATTAAGAATCCCTTCATTGCTTAGTCCTAATAGATTCGGATATTAATCTAGAAATTCTCATATCCCACTTGCCAAATAAGTGGGAATGTGATCCTTAATTAACATGAACATTTGCAATTGTTTATATGCAACATGAGGATCATGTTCAAGCAAAAACACACACAAGGAAGATCTATTATAGCTGTTCGTTGATGTAAATTAATGTTCTAAAGTCATATCTCAAACAATAGTAGTATTTTTAAACAATATTCTCCTACATTTTTATTTCATTTATTATATATTATGAATATCCTTGATTTTGAATTTGTTTTGGTAAAGTTCAGGTATCTTCCTGTAGAGGACAAGAATTATATGTTCAGGATGTATGATAATCATTCTTAATCTGAAGATCACATGCCAGATTATTGAATAAGACAGAGATTTTAATTTAATCAGCCACTTGAAATATATACAAGTCTTCATAATTATTGCGTAGCACGCTCTAATTAGGAACAAAGAAATGGGTTACAAACTGGTTTTGGGTCCATCTTATAATTATTAGGATGTCTGAGCGTAATAAGGAAGAAATTAAACTTGGACAGATCTAATGCAACTGCAGGTATTTCAATTCATTGACCACTGAAGATAACAATATATGAACATAAATGTGTGTGTGTGTGTGGGCACACATGCTTTTGCAAACTCTGAATGGCTGGCCACATATTATTGAAAAAAAATGAGATAGCTGGTATGCTAATAGGGCTGTTAGAGAGAACTATCTGGAGAAATATTAAAAAACACTACCTTGACAACCACTAAGTCCACAAGTAGGCCTTACTTAATTAAACCACTTCTTGATCCTATTGCATTAATTTATTATAATCCTACATTTATATCTAGGATCAAAAGAGTATCAACATAATGATCCATATATACATGGCCCCAGAAAAACATTTCACGTTGTTGGAAACAGATGAGTCCTTTTTGAT
>NW_021632996.1:0-49523 GCF_004799145.2 Neltuma alba
CCTGATATTCCAACAGTCCATCTCTTAACTCTACAGTATTTCCTATGTTTAATAAGAAAACAAGACAGTCAATACATCTTATTCGATGTAGCATCAGTAACCAATAGAAGTCAAGTGAGAAAACAGGTCATAGTAATTAACATGAAAACTGTGATTTATAAAAACATGCTACAAACTTTTAAGAAGGTTACTTTTCTGGCTATATGAGTGCAAGTCACAAACTCCACAGTTCGCAGATACAGGGTATTGAAATTATGTCAAATGAAGTTTCATGTACATCGTAATCATTTCCATATTCACGGCAATATCCAGACATAAGAGTAATAAATAAGATTTAGATATCATCACAGGTGCAGCAGTATAATTGTCAAGCTTCTGACAACTACTTGACAATTCTTTGAAATTCCCAAGCATAGATAACCGGGGACCTCAAGATTGTTTTAACATATAATGACTTGAACCTGGTCTACAGATGCTAAATCAAAATTGCCCCTACATTTAAGCCTGTAACACCTCTTACCTCTTAAAGCAAAAAGTTGGGGTGAAAACATGGTTCCAGATTGTTACGCTGCCAGAACGTAAAACTAAAGAAGAGAGAAACCTGGCTACTTTAGAATACTTTTGATGCCGGAAATTACGTGCAGTTATTTGGTTATGAAAAATATTACCGCCATGAATAATGGCCAGATGGTGAATGCAGAAGGTCGAAAAATTTTACTCTGCTACAGTTAAATCAATCCTCTGAAAAAAGGTAGAGGAAGACCAAAGAAAACACTCAATGAGATTATTGAAAAGGACCTCTTGGTTGATAATTTATCCAAATATTTGGTTTTTGATAAAGCTCAATGGTATTGTGTGATCTATGTAGCCAATCATGCCTGGCAGGATAAGGTTTCTTCTTGTTGTTGTAGTTGCAGAGTTAAATCAAAGATAAGGAATATATTTTTATGAAAAAGATAAAACGACCATAAACTTTACAAGGCAAAGGATGTGTTCAGAGTTTCTTTAGACGTTCCCAAAGGTGACTTTCATCTACTTCAAAGAAATAGCATAATCTATTAGATACCATCACCAGAAGCTGACCAAAAGAAATTGGCAACCTGAAATTCACCATATGCAGATTTCCATTTGTTTTCAATCCGAGTCTCTCCTTCAACCTAGCAATAACCTGCAAAAATTGAATATTCCATATCCTTTAAAACTCCATGATATTGCTTTGCTTACATCCTTAAAAGTAAAATTATGAGCACCATTATCAATGGTCAGTACATAATAACATAGTCAACAGTGAGAACAGTAAAAAGCTTCCTGAGTGAGCTGAAGAAATCAAATAAAGCCACCATACTCTGGAGGGACAGAGACGATAAACTCACCTCAAACTTTCAATTTCAATTTAAAATCTATCAGTAGATGATATTCTATACATGATTTACAGTAACAAAGAGCTAGCGTAAAATAGCTTCAAGAATTTTGTACCTCATCCTCATACATTATGTTCGTAATGAAGCCTTCTTCTTTCAACCTGTCTACTTGATAGACTCCTTCATTTATGAAATTCTCAATCTCTTCTCTCTTTTTTCCTGTACAAATTTGGCAGAAGTCTATAAGTTAATTAATCACTTCAAGGTTTAATTACAGCTTCAAATGAAGGTGAACCTCTTGAAGAAGAGACTTATCCAGCCAATTTGCATAAATATTGTCAAGCAGTGCAGTCATCATCTCACAAGTTTCTTCAGACATGGTTCTACGAGTAAGCTGATCCCCCGCACTCTTGTATTTCCCAATCTTTTCAACTTGAGGTTCAATACCTATGTTATCTAAAACACCTGAAAAGAGGGGGAAAAAAACAAATTATATAAAAATAAATATTTGATCCACGCTAAGTGTAGAGATATGATATGATATGTAAATATTATGTAATTATGATTAGAATTTGATAGGATATGATATTATCATAATGAGCCATTAATGCAGAGGCTCCCCTCACTTATATATATATGTGTATATTCTGATCAATGAAATACAAGAAAATTATTTTCCATATTCTTTTTCCCACATGGTATCAGAGCGTGCGACCCTTTTCTTCTCTGGCTGTTTATTTTCGGTTGCTACAGTACCGAAAATAAACGTGTGAGTGTGTGACCCTTCCACGGAGCCGTTTTGAGTGACACCGCCCTGACTAAACGTCTCCCCTCCTCCAGATCGGCCACACCTCGACGTCCGAAGGCCATCTGACCAGCGTGTGATCATCACACGCCACCTGCAGCTTCGCCGGAGATTTATGCGCCGGCGAGTGAGGGCACGTGGGACGTCCATTTCACCGGCGACCTCAACGACTGACGGCGACTCCTGTTTTCCGGCGAGATTGCGATACCTCCTTGGTGTGGGTACGGCGTTGGCGTACTATTCATTGATTTTCCAATGATCTGCACTATTCATCCACGTTCTGCACTGTTCATTGGCCTTCGGCACTCTGTTTGTGTCATTTGGCTCTGTTTGCAGCTCCCTGTGTAGCTGTTGGCCTGTTTTACTACTTTGGTATTTGTTAGGTGATCCAGGTATCGTGCTTTATGTCCTTGTGTGACAATCTTTCGCATTTCTTTTGTTAGTGCACTTCGTCTATGGCTGAAACTAAATTTGTCTCGGAGCTTGTCCCAACTATTACTAAAATTACTGATCACAAGTTGACTTGGTTAAACTATTTGGATTAGAGTAAAACCATTCGTCTCTATTTGCGGAGTATTGAGAAGGAAGACCATCTGACCGATGATCCCCCAACAACTGATTCAAAGAAGGCCTAGTTAAGGGATGATGCACGGCTATTTTTTTAGATCCGTAACTCTATTGACAGTGAGATTATTCCTTCTATTAATCACTATGAATTGGTTAAGGAACTAATGGATTATTTAGATTTTTTGTATTCAGGAAAAGGAAATATCTCTCGTGTTTACGAGGTTTGCAAAGCTTTCTATCGTTCTGAAAAACAGGATCGCCCTCTCAAAGCCTACTTTATGGACTTTAAGAGGATGTATGAAGAGCTGAATGTATTGATGCCTCTCACTGCTGATTTGAAGGTTCAGCATAAGCAACGGGAGCAGATGGCTATTATGAGCTTTCTTACTGGTCTCCCACCTGAGTACGACACAGTTCGCTCTCAAATCTTATCCGGATCTGAGATTTCTGACCTTCAAGATGTGTTTTCTAGAGTAATGAGAGCTGAGAATCTCTTGCCACCAGCTGCTAGTACTCCTACAAGTGCCTGGCTCAGTAAGGGCCCCTATGAGACTCGTAGTCCCAGTGATAACCGCGGGGGTTCTACCCGTGGTGGTTCAAAGCAAGGGGGAGCTCCTTCTGACTCCAACGAGATAGTGTTATTACCACAAAGAACCGGGGCATACAAAACGCACATGTCGTAAACTTTAGAATAAACAGCAACGAAGTAACTCTGCCCACGTGGCTACACAAACCAGTGACACAGTCCCGATTTCTGCCGCTGAGTATGCCCAGTTAAAATCTGCTACGCTGTCTGTGAGTGCCGCGGCTACAACAGGTAATAATGCTACTGCCCTTGCTTCTTCTTCCTCAAAGTGGATCATAGATTCCGGGGCTACTGATCATATGACAGGTAATCGCCATCTCTTCTCCTCTTATAATGCTTTTGCTAATCAGTCAAGTGTTTCTATCGCTGATGGTTCCCGGTCTCAAGTTCTCAGTTCTGGCACTGTTAATCCCACACCCTCTATCTGTTTGTCATCTGTGCTAAATGTCCTTAAACTTGCTTTTAATCTCCTATCTCCCAGTAAACTCACCCGTCAATTAAACTGTTGGGTCTCACTTTTTCCTTCTCATTGCTTGATACAGGATCTTTTGACGAGGTGGATTATTGGTAGAGGTTATGAATCTGGCGGGAACTATATACTGGATGATCGAGTGTCTCATGCGGTAGCTTGCACTAGCTTTGAAGTTCATCGTCGATTAGGTCATTTGTCTTTATCTTCTCTTAAGAGAGTTTATCCTCAATTTTAGCATTTGTCGTCTTTAGATTGTGAGTCATGTCAGTTTGCCAAGCATCATCGTCTTCCCTTAGTGTCTCGTGTCAATAAACGGGTTTCATCCCCTTTTGAGTTAGTCCATTCTGATGTTTGGGGTCCTTATCCTATAGAGTCCAAAGCAGGTTTTAAATACTTTGTTACATTTGTTGATTATTATTCCCGAACAACTTGGTTATATTTAATGAAACATCGTTTTGAATTGTTTTCCCATTTTTGTGCCTTTTTGCTGAGATTAAAACTCATTTTAATGTTTCTATTCGCACCTTACGAAGTGATAATGCTAAAGAATATCTCTCTACTTCATTCCAATCTTACATGCTTCAAAATGGTATACTTCATCAATCGTCTTGTGTTGATACACCAACTCAAAATGGTGTTGTAGAAAGAAAAAATCGTCACCTACTTGAAGTAGCACGTGCACTTTTGTTTCAAATGCAGGTTCCTAAACCATTTTGGGCTGACGCGGTCTCCACTGCATGCTTTCTTATTAATCGAATGCCTTCCTCTGTTCTTGATGGTAACTCCCTTTTTTCTACCCTCTTTCCTTCTAAGCCTTTGTTCCCTGTTGATCCTAAGATATTTAGGTGTGTTTGTTTTGTGCGGGATGTACGTCCATCTATTTCAAAGTTAGACCCCAAGTCTCGTAAATGTGTCTTCCTTGGATACTCTCGAGTCCAAAAAGGTTACTGTTGTTTCTCACCTACTCTCAATCGTTATTTAGTATCTGCAGATGTCACCTTTCAGGAGTCCACACCATATTTCTCGTGTTCTTCCCCACCTGCTCCACCTGCGGAGGAGGATGACATTCTGATGTACTCTGTCACTTCACCATCACCATCGTTGCACGCATCCGCTCCTGCACCCGTTCAACCATTTGATTGTGTGTATACACAACGGTCAAAGGAGATTACTACCGCCATGCCAACTTCTATTCCTCCCTTGTCCGCTTCGCCATCGGATCTTGAGTTGAGCAACACTGAACCTTGTTCTGACCCTAATCCTGAGACACCTCTTGTTCCAGACCCGGATGCCTCTCTTGATCTACCCATTGCCCTTTGCAAAGGTAAACGTACTTGTGCCCATCCTATTTCATCTTTTGTTTCCTATGACCACTTGTCTCCTGTGTCCAGTTCCTTTGTTGCCTCCCTAGATACTATCTCTGTGCCCAGAACTATTCATGAAGCCTTGGCCCACTCGGGTTGGTGTGCTACAATGGAAGAGGAGATGGCGGCCCTTGATCATCCTGGTACATGGACCCTGGTCGATTTACCGGCAGGCAAAAAGGCCATTGGATGTAAATGGGTGTTAACTCCGAAAACTAAAGCTGACGGCACACTTGACCGCCTTAAGGCTCGCCTTGTGGCTAAAGGTTATGCACAGACCTATGGCATTGACTATTCCGAAACCTTTTCTCCTGTTGCTAAGCTCTCATCTATTCGTCTGTTCATCTCTCTGGCTGCTACTTATGATTGGGATCTACATCAGTTAGACATTAAAAATGCCTTCTTGCATGGTGATCTCCATGAAGTAAGCACCTGGGTTCGTTGCTCAGGGGGAGCGTGGGAAAGTATGTCGCCTTAATGTATAGTTTGAAGCAAAGTCCTCGTGCATGGTTTGACCGGTTCAGTACTGTTGTACAAAAATTTGGCATGAGCCAAAGCAAGTGCGATCATTCTGTATTTTATCAACGAATAGCGGCTGGCATAATTCTCTTGGTGGTGTATATAGATGACATTGTGATCACAAGCAGTAATGGTTCGGGCATCTCGTCCCTCAAGTCCTTTCTTAATTCCCACTTTCAGACGAAGGATCTGGGCTCTCTAACATACTTTCTAGGTATTGAAGTTATGAGAAGCAAGAAGGGCATATTACTGACATAGCGCAAATATGTTCTTGACCTACTGAAGGAAAGTGGAAAGTTGGGAGCAGCACTGACTAATTTTCCTACGGTTCACAACCCACTCCTTGACGCTGATGGGAGCATACCACTCGATGACTCTCTTGATGATGAGAAACGAATGCTTGAGGCTCAAAAGAGCAAACCATTTGAGAATCCTGAGAGGTACAGGAGAATGATTGGCAAGTTAAACTATCTCACTGTAACTCGTCCGGATATTACTTATCCAGTCAGTGTACTAAGCCAGTTCATGGCATCCCCGACTGTCAGACAGTGGGAAGCCTTGGAGCACATGTTACATTATTTGAAGGGATGTCCAGGTCGTGAGATATTATACAAAAATCATGGCCATACAGACATTGAGTGCTTCTGTGATGCGGATCATGGTGGATCAAAGGCCACGAGACGGTCTATTACAGGATACTGTGTCTTTGTGGGTGGGAATCTGGTATCCTGGAAAAGCAAGAAACAAAATGTGGTGTCCAGATTGAGCGCAGAGGCAGAATACCGAGCTATGGCACAGTCTGTATGTGAGATAATCTGGATATATTAGCCACTAAAGGAAGTTGGCCTCAAAACCACTTTGCCAGCAAAGTTGTGGTGTGACAATAAGGCTGCCCTACATATAGCCTCTAATTCTGTGTTCCATGAACGTATCAAACATATTGAGATTGATTGTCACTTTATCAGAGACAAGCTTAAAGAGAACTTCATCTCCATTGGATATGTGCGTTCTAGTGATCAATTAGGCGACCTTCTAACTAAAGCTCTGAATGGGACTCGTGTTGACTATCTGTGTGACAAGTTGGGCATGATTAACATTTATGCTCCAACTTGAGGGGGAGTGTAGAGATATGATATGATATGATTTGATATGTAAATATTATATAATTATGATTAGGATTTGATAGGATATGATATTATCATAATGAGCCATTAATGCAGAGGTTCCCCTTACTTGTATATATATGTGTATATTCTGATCAATGAAATATAAGAAAATTATTTTCCATATTCTTTTTCCCACACTAAGGAATAGTCATCAAAGGACACCAGAAGTTGGAGAGTTTATCTTGAGCTCTCTTAGAAAGAAAAATGCTTTAAAACCAACCAAATCATGAGATGATGCAAAAGCATTAAAATAATATTGAAGCAACTAACATTGTAGGGGTAAGGGTAATATGTACCAATTTACTGGAAAGACATATTGGCACCAATTTTATGAATAGGTTATATAGCAAAAAGCATAAATTGGTGGTGCCAAACTTTAATTTGAACTATATAAACCTACCTGCTGAAAAACACGTTAATGAATAACAACAAAACTGGAATAACCACCAAAAGAAGAGACATACAACTAATTCTTTTACAAGAAGGATCTGCCTACATGCTACTCCCTCCGGTCAATGATAAAAGACGTTAGTTAGGTTTTCTCACAAACCAAGAAACATTAGTTAAATCATTAAATATGTTTTAAATTGATAAAAGTTACATATTTTATCCTTATTAAAGAATGTGACTGGAAAGTTCTTTCCTCTCTCCCCTACATTTAATTCTCTCCTCCTTGTAACAAAGGGTAAGAGTGGAAAACTGTCATTAATTACTATGTAAACCTCTTATATTTTGGACCAAAATTTTCTTCTAAAATACTTGTTATATTATGGACCAAAGGGAGTATATGCAAATTGCAGACTTTCCTAAAGGAATCATATTGCAGATAAGAATCTGTGAGTTTTAATACGCAATAGATGCACAAGGTCAGCCATAAGTAAAATTCTATTTTAATTATTGAAACCAATTCCCCAAACACCTCAAAAGAAAAAGGGACAAATTAAAACTCAAAGGTCTACTATCTTGACTCAAATCTTGTAAATAGGCACGGAAAAGCAAAGTCAGCTTACCTCTGAGGAACGATGCTTGAACGGTGAATCCAAACAACGAAAAATAAGCACTTGGAGGGGCATATATTTCTTCACATGCACATGCAAGATAATATTCTTTTTCTCGGCACGAAGGGACATAAGCCACAACAATTTTTTCTACAAAAGGAAACAACCATCAGAACTTTTCATGAGGATCAAATATTTTTTGTAATGGTTAAGTTTTTGCCTGAGAAAAGGAGTATTACAAATAACCTTGAAGATAAGTAATTCATCATAAATTACAGACATATAAAAACCATGTAAGAGATCCCAATAAAAAGCATATGGGACCTTCACTTAGTAGCTGAAGAATATGGAAGGGATATGTTATTCTCAACTTTCTTTGATCAAGCTCCAAAAACATAATCCTTCCCAACTACATTCTTCATCGAAAAGTAAAAATTCAACACATAGTATAGTGAGCATGAGTTTTGCCCGTGGTACAAGCTGAGAAGGCCTTCAAGTGAGAATGTGTTAAAGGGATCAATAAATCAAGCTAGGGTTTTTCCAAATTACAACCTCAAAAAGTTTCATGTGAGAATTAATTTTAGGGAAAACAAAATAAAAACTCAAAACATGGGATGTTGGCATGTGTTTTGCCCATGGTTCAAGCTCAAAAGGTTTTTGTGCTTTGTGCAATTTTGAAGCATAGAAAGCTTTCATGTGAGGTCAGTGATGGATATATTGGCTAAATTAATCTTGGATCTTCTCCTCGTATCTTAAACTTTATGATGAATTGATCATCCACATAACTGTCAGCCATATAAGACACCATTCAAGCATTATAACTTTATAGTCATGCACAGGCAATCAATCAAGCAACAGCCAATCCGATGCAGCCAGTCCTTACAACCAAGAGTCCCATGATCAACCTGACTTGTGACGAGTCAACCCTCATTCATTATTCATACTTATAATGAAAGTCAATTTTTGGTAAAGATTAAATTAGGAAATTAAAATTTTTTACAAAGGGTAACTAGGTACCTATCTATCAATATCAGCCAAAGTCAAACTAATAGAACTCTCAAAGACAGATGAAAACTCATTTTGGATTGAAAGCTGATTTTTAACTATTGATAGGAAATTCGGCACAAAAGTTAAGTTGATGTAGAAACTAACTGTATAGTGTTTATATAGGGCAATCCTATATAGCACAAAAAATCTTACATTTCTGCGGTAGTGTTTGGATATTTCTCCATGCCTTTATCTTCTATATAAAAACTGTAACACAGGCACAGAGCTGAACATACCAGATCTTTTGAAATTCAATATTTGCCTTCGAATTTCTTCAACTTTAGCCCATCCACAATTCAAATTATCAATATGGAGATAGATACCAGAAATACGAGGATCATATGCTGCTTTTGAAAAGTTCTCACAAATTTGAGGTAGAGATAGTCCTTGAGAGAAAGGACTCTTGAGCTGCTCAGATATCTGAACATGTGAATGAACAGAGCATTGTCATTTGTCAACAAAAAAAGACTTTCTTTTTTTTTTTTTTCCCCCCTCGCAAGCTTACCCAGCCATAAGCAGAAGAGACATACAAGTAAACGAGAATGTCTTTTGCCTTTTTCTTTTTTTATATGTATAAAATCTGCTAAATTGTTTCCTTGAAAAATATATATCTCTCTGCGCTCTAGTCCTTGATTTTTTTTCTTTATATAATGAATCTCTCAGAGTTCGCAACTCTCTATGGGTGTCTATTAAATAATCCCAGAGGAGTAAAAGTACAATTTGATCCTTGAAAGGAGACTAGCATGTAGCAAGTTCTTAAGTTTGACCGCCTGATTCTGGGATGAGTAAGAGATATAACTTTGAAGGACCAAACTCTTTATTCTCTGAAAAAAGTAAATACCATGAAAATAGCTAGCTAAAATTAATATCCTTCGCTGAACAAGACCTTGAGGAATCCAAAAATTTCAAAATCTGCAGCGAAACCTCGAATTCAACTCCCCAGTAAATAAACCATAGATAGGAGAAATGAGAAATATCATTAACTTATGAAGAAAACGCCCAAGTCAATCCACCACTTGCAAAGAATAACCAAAATACTCTAAACATATGAGAAAGGATGAGAAGGATACCCGGCCTCGCAGCTTCATTGTGAGAATGCTTCCCCTGCGAACACCCTCCAAAGGGAATGCAATGAGCGTCTTGAGCTTCAGAAGAAATTTACTCCAACCAGTGGTGGGCGCAAAATCAAAGTCACCCGTCGGATAATCCTCGTCAGCAAATCTGACACTAGAATTATTAATGCCCCCGTCAGGCCTGGGCTCCTTGTCAGCCAATTCTTGTTTCAATTTTGAGTCGAAAGAATAGGAAGAAGAATGGAAGGCAACGAGTGACAGGAGAGCGGGGGACTGAAAGGGTGGGAAAAATTGGGAATGAGACGGAGGAGAAAGGTGGAGGCGGCATTGAAATGGGAAATGAGAAAGAGGAGCAGAGAACGAGGAAGAAGATGACAGAGTCGCGACAAATGCAAGGGAACCCCGAATGGAGCTGCCACGAGAGCTGTGGAGAAGCAGCTTCCACATTTCTACGATCACTGATTACTACTGTGCATTTCCGGGCGATCGACGTCGGCTCTTAATAAGGGACGTCAGTGTTTTTTTTTTCCTTCCGGGTGAAAGGGATGGTATGGGCATATTTCACTGTATATATGTGACAGTGGTATTTCTTTCTTCCTCTTGAAACGGATCCATCTGCCCCTTTCATTTCATCTCATCTTTAACCGATTCTGGTGCAATGTGAACATTTTATATAATTAAATAATTAATAAAAAATTCCAATATTCAACATAAGGTTCATCAAAAAAAAAAAATTTAATGCAAGGATATTGCATCCTTCTATCCTTATTATAAAGACTTTAAATTATAAAATTTAAGATCTCTAACTCATTATAAAATTTTCTAACTAATTAATCAAAATTTTTTAACTAATAATTTTTAGAAAAAATAACATAACAATACCTTTTAGAGTATTAACATGATAAATGGATAATTGTGTAAGATTTTAACCTATCAAAATCGTTACAAGAATTGTCAAAATCATAACATGTATTTTTCGGTCATTTTTCCTAATTTTTATTAAGAATAATGTTAAAATTTTACCCAAAAAAAACTAATTTTATCAATTTATAATGGTGGCAAAAAAAAAAATGGAGCTTTTTTGTTACAAACTTACAAATATCACTATGGCCCACTCTTTCTTTCAAACTCCAATTCAACCTCTCTCCTTTAAGGAATGTTTGGATGAAACCAAACTATAGTTTGAAGAATAGCTTCTGAAAAATAGATTTTGTGAAAAAGTGATTATGAGAAGTGAGAGTGTTTAGATAGTTGTTATCGGAAACATTTTTTACATGTGCAAATTACTAAAAAAGGCATAAGTTAATATGATAATTATATAATGGATAGATTTATAATATATTTTAATTTCAAGAAATAAAATTGTTAATAAAATGTTTTTTACTAACATAATTAATAATATATAAGATAATATAATTAATAAATAATTAATATGTATATATATTTATAAATTATAAGATTAAATAGCGAAAGACCGAGTATAGAATGAAGAGTGAGGCATCAATTATAGGGGCTGTTTTATTATATGCTATTGGGCCCACTTGAGCCAAAAGCAACTTCAAACCATTTCCACCAAAACCATGGTTTTGGGGTTCAAAACTATGATTTTACTCCAAGCCATGGTTTCACATTTTTCCTTCCTATTTGGCTGACTTTTTCCCTATTCCAAACCATGGTTTGAAGAGACATCCAAACAGGTCCTTAGTCTCTTATTAAATACTAATTTATGAAAAATAAAAAAATAAGATAAATTAATTATTATTTACAAAAAAATTGTATTAGTTTTTCTAAAATATCATATTTTATTATTTGTAATCTTGTTTGTGTAATTAACAAAAATAGTTTAAGAAAATAATTATAAATTTAAAAATATATTAAAATAATTAAAACAAATCTTTTAACTAACTATTACCGTCAATGAGTATTTTGCAGCTCGGGTTTTAAGGGGGTGTTTGGATAGAAACCAAACCATGGTTTCAGAAGTGCTTTTACGGATTACGAAGTAAATATGTGGAGGAGGTTACCTCGTTTTGCGGAAAAGTGATTCTGAAAGCTAGGTTTTGGTTTTGCCAAACACCCCCTAAGAAGAACAACAGGTTATAACGCGGAGGTGAATGAAATTGCTGCCCTTTTCATACATTTTCTCTTAAGCCCACCATCCGATACTCTTTTAATCCGAGCATTGGATGAGGATTTCTCTTTCGTGAGGATTAGATTAGGAAAAATAACAAATAAAAAAGGCTGAATATATGAAATTTCAATTTAAGAAGTTAAGGATTGCGAATTACAGAGAAGGTATTTCTAAATTAGAATTTTAAAATTTAATGAAATGATTTTTTTTTGTTCTTTTAAAAAAAGTTCAATCCCTCGCCAGCGGGTTGCCAGCACCGGCCACTGGTGGAATTTTTTTTTTGTCACAGTTTTTTTTTTGCCATGACCAAAAAAAATTCCACTAGCAGCCACCACACCGGTGGCCGACGCCGACAGTACTGGCTGGCCACTAGTGAGGGGTTAAGCCTTTTTTAAAATGAAAAAACATAAAAGGTATTTTTGTCATTTTATTAAATTTTAAAATTTTAATTTGGAATAACTTCCTTCTCTTGGATTCACAATCCTTAGCTTTTCAAATTAGGATTTCATATATTCAGCCTTCTTTATTTATCATTTTTCCATTAGATTATTACTTTTTAACTTTATTTTATTTTATTTTGCCTACCAAATGACCTATAGACTTGCTAATAATTTAAGAGTAATTTCATCTAACAAATCTTATACTACCTCCAGTCCTTATTATAAGATTTTATTTGAGTGTTATTTTAGTCATAAATATAAAATCCCGATTCATTTTGTCTCTCGTATTTATATTTTTTTACCAAGTCGATCCTTCTAATAATAATAGTTTTAGGTAATACACTTGATTAATAAGGATATTTTAGGAAAGATAATACTTATTTATTACAAATAACTAACTTAACTTATTTTCTCAATCTCTTCAAATTAATCTCTTTAAATTAGTCAACTAACTCTTATAATTAGGACCGGAGGTAATATATTCAGTTTGCCAAAAAATATTCCGACATATCATTGTAGTATTGAAAAGGAAATCAAGTTATTACCAATATATATAAATAGTAAGTCTAAGAAAATGTAACAATTAATTGGTGTAATTATAGATTTAAAAAAAAATTAAGTGAATGTTATAGAATATAAATCTTGGCTGTCCTCTTGGTTTAGTAAATGTTACTAAATATTATTAGACTATGTGAAAAAGTTAATATAAATTTTGGTCTTTTAAGTTTGTCTTTAATTTGGTTTTAATCTTTCAAATTTTAAACTATAGGTTTTAGTCATTCAATTTTTTTTATTTAAAATTTAATCCTTATAACTCAATAAAAACTAGAATTATTTTACCCATAAAAATATCAAAACCTATTATTTAAAATTTGAGGAGTCAAAACTAAAATAAAAACAAATTTAAAAGATTAAAAATTATATCAACCCTATATGAAATGTAAATCTTGTATGAGAATGTGGCTGCATCTAAACAAATACACAAAAGGACTCTCATGCTCCCCCGAGATACGAACTGCAGAGAACAAGTCTTCGTCCGGTTCCATGTACAGGATCCTAACCCACACCTGTTCCATCTCTTTATCACACACACACACACATCAATCTATAGTTCTATACACAAACACCCACACACACTTGCCACTTGCTGCTTACATTCAACACACATGAAACATTAACCAAACTAAATTGGTATATTATTTCTGATTTATGATGGTAAATATAAAAGTTAGTTGACTAATTTAAAGAGATTAAAAAAAATTAAGTTAGTTATTTATAATAAATATGTGTTATTTTTTTTAAAATTTGACTAGAATTACTATTATTTAAAAAATTATCATTAAAAAAAAATACAAATATAAAAGAGAAAATTTATTAAAATCTTATAGTTAGGATCAAAATAAAAATCAAATAAAATTTTATATTAAAGATTAAAATAATACTTAGTACACACTCCGTCTATCTCTCTCTATATATATACCTGCAACTGCCTAATTAATCTTAAAATTAAAACAAAAAATCAATGTCTGATAGAAATTAACGTGACACAGTAATCGGCCGCAGCTACGGTATATAGATTGATAGTTGAAGCTTAAAAACAGAACCTGAGAGCTTAAATACAAACGCCCGGCTACTTCCTTTTCCTGATACAGTGATTTTTCCTCACCTTGTCAACTATGAATGTCGCCATCTCTTTCTTCCCCACCTTTTTCTCCGCAATCTCCTTTTCTTTGGTTGTCGCCGCCGCTGCTACGTCCTCTTTCACCAGCTGGCTTCCTTTGCTGTCCCCCCATGGACTCCCTATAGGCTGACTTGGCCCGGTTGAAGCATCAGAAGCCATAGAGTCATCGCTTTCTTCATCTTCTGCACCAGCGCCACCTTTCCTGTCTTCTCCTCCTTCCTCATCATCATCATCACTGTGATCACCGTCATCATCGTGCGTGGGGGAGCCCAGATATATGGTCCATCCAGATTCACAGCTGTGACATTCTTCTGCAGCTCCTACCATCTGGGAATGGGATGGCTCCATCTGGTTACGAGATCAACAAAACCAGCTGAGAAAAGTCTGTTCGTTAGTCTGAGATCCGTGAGAACCATTTTTCTTAAATAAGAAGAGCGGTAGCGACTTTTTCTAGCTACACTCCATGATTATATTATTTATCACTTTCATCATTTTCTCTGATCTCAACCAGAAAAGATGCGCCCAGATCGCAGTTCAACATAAAGCCACTTAAGATGTCACAATCTCTTTTAATGCACCAACCTGGAAATCTAGACTCCCGGCCTATTAATTTTTTCCTGACTTGATGAACATCACTGAGCAGCTAGCTAGCAGAAGACAGCTAGAAACTGTCGATGAAAGTGAAATCAAATAACCGAGATATCTCGTTACAAAGAGCATTTTCTGGAATTTGAAATAAATGAGGGACATGTGGAGGTGCCTCGATCACTGAGTTTTTCGTGAGGGGAAGCTGCAATCATCATTATTTTTTCTGCATCGGTAATTAAGATGGAGGACATGCTTTAAATGCAAAGAACAGATTGGCAGAGACCATACCATACGGAACTGGAGAGAATATAAGACCCTTGCTTCAAAAAGCACATTCAACACCTGATATGGCTTTATCGATAGCAACTTCACCTTCCTCGACGGCTTTTTCAATTCTGGAAATCTGCAGAATCCAAAACAGGATATTAATTAAAGCCTGGCTGGCTCAGCTGGTTTTATGCAGCTCTATGTATCCTCCTCAATTGCTTGTACTGTTTTCCGCGTTACTTGGTAGTGACTAGTGATCACATCAAAGCTTTTCTTTTCAAGGAACGCACATAGGCAGCGGACGAATTTGATTCAAGCTTTTATCAAGTCCTAGACATGTAGGTTTTAAATGCGGTGTGAAATTGTTTTGTATGACAGTTATTGAATGGCCACGACGCGCGTGGTAAGTTCCCCAGAGTTTATTTGATTTGGAGGATTTACTGATGTTTGGGTCAAGTTGGTCAGGACCACAAGGCCACAAGGGTATCAAATCTGTACCACTACTTCATTCTCAAAACTCGAATTTAAGATCTCTAGTTACGCTTGCACAGTACTTGCCAGTATTAGGCACAATAAAAGAATTAGCAGACAAATTCTTTTAAATATAAGGTATGTTTTAAATATTTGAAAGACAGATTTTTTTTTTTTTTTACTAATATAAGCTGGTCTTCATATGAGCATAGGTAGAGTGTAAGGATTAAATTTACTGAATATATTATTTGTTACGATGAGATGCCTTCACAGTGAACAAGTTAGAAAGTTTGTTTTGGTAATTTGCAGTGGGTTGGAAGTGGGCGAGGCCCTCCATTGGATAGGGCCGTAATATATGGGGTCAAATAATTTTGCGTACATATTGTTCGCTCTCTTACCGATTGAGCAGAATACTCTGGGCAAAAAAAGAGAAAAGGATATAAATATATTATTGATTTATTAAATTAAAATATTTATTTTATTAGCTGACAATTGTTATGCCTAGTAGCTGACATTAAATTATATGGGAATTGAAACACTACATTAATATAATTTTCTTTGATGTTCAATTCGTTGGTAGATAATGTTAAATTAACTATTGCGACATATTTTAGAAATTGTATGTTCTTTATTTTCCCCCCCAAATTCACATCATCATGCATAACTCGTTGTCTTATACGGTGTAAGAATTTCGTTAAATATTATTAATAATAAACATAAAAAATAAAAGCCTTATAATTTTATACATAAATGCTCTATCTATCCACTTCTATAGATTACACCTAAATTAAGAGTTAATGTGTAAATTTGTCTCAAAAAATTTTTACTCAGGAGCATTGGGCACTTAAAAAAATTTTTTGTGCAAATTTGTCCCAAAAGTTTAAAATTGTAATACTAATGATTATAATTAAAAAAATAATATGAACTATTAAAATAGTGACATTGACAGTTAACATTTTTAATAATAACTTTACCATGATTTTAAATTTTCAGAGCAAATTTTAATAAACCAAACAAGGGAATGGATTTAAATCTGTCATAGGCTCACACCAAACATACCTCTAGCCTATGTTTGGTAAGAGGAAAAATGAGGAAAAGGGAAGAGAAGAAAAATTTTATCGGGTTCCATTTGAAAAATTGGAGAAGTGGAATTATAAAATCTTAATAAAAATAATATGTAGGATAAAAGAATAAGAAAAAAATAATTACCGCTTCTTTGATTTTTCAAATCAACCTCATAAAATTTTTTTCTCATCATTACCAACCAAACAGATCTGAGAAGCCAAGTGGGAGAAGCTTCTAATTTGAGGGAATGAGGAAGCAACCCCACACAACATGCACGCAGAATAATGCGTAGTTAGCTAAGAGGACACCAATGGTCTCCACCAATATATATATTCTGATATTCTCGATCACATTTTCCCTCTCTTTTGCTTCTATATATATATATTCCTATTTCCTAATCCCTCGTGCCCACCTCTCTCCTACGCACATCGGACGAATTAAGAATATGTGAAAAATACCCTCACACCCCACAAACAACTCAACAAAAACTCACATTCTTCATGCTTTTAAAAATTAAGAGACGGAACGGGAGGTTTGATTATAAGTACACAAAGCCATATTGAATAACGTAACACGTCAGTGAATTGATTTCATGTAATTGCAATCTCCCATACATTCATGCATGGCAATAAAAATGGAAATCAAAATGATCTCATGGAATGGCTTCATGAGTATATATTTGGTATATATGTCAAGTAAAAGCATGCACATTTATGTTTATAAGTTAGATAATACTCCCTCTAAGTCACCATTACCTGCCTCGATCGCCAAGATTAAAAAATAATTTAAAACAATTCAAACTATTAAATTTGTCAACAAATAGTGTTATATTGATCTTCAAAAATACTCCCATTTAATGATTAAAATGCCACCATTAATTAGATTGAATAGGTTTTCTCTTATTTTTTGAAATCTAATTACTAGCAGAGTAGTCATTGAGGACATTGTCGGAACAAAAATTTTATTCCTCTCTACATTTCGATAGGTGACTTATTTGGACCGCCATCCTCTTTTTTCTCAGGAGAAACGACTGGGTTCCCCCAAAATAAATCATGTAATCACTTAAAAATACTAATAACAACTTAACAGCATCACTTAATAATTACGAGTACATGATTTTTTTTAGTAATTATATTTATTTTTTAGGACTACACAATAAATTTCCTTTTTCCATCATTGGGGTAAAATATTTTTTAATCTATTCAATCAGAATACAGTAAAATATTGAATTTCATTTTATTGAATTATGAAAATATTTTTAAAATTTTAAATAAATAATTTTTATTTACCACCGATAGAATGAAAAACGTAAATATTCATTATTTCCAAAATATTCTGCTAATAAAAATGTTAAATTTTATTTTTCTTATAGCGTATTACTCGTATAGAATTTGATATGCGCTTAGAAAAGAGAAAATATTGTCATTTTAATTTGCGAGAGATAATTTATATTTTATGTTAACTACAAATGATTGAGGGCGTTATAAGAAGGATATCGATATAAGACAATAATAAAAACGTTTTTTTATTCATGAATGAGAGTTTCTTTATGCATGTATGTATGATTGTATATCGTAGGTGCACATGTACAATTCATACCAACTTAATTATTGTCAAATCTATCATTTATGAGACTAAATTAAGCTAAGGTTTAATTTAATTACAGCACTACAGGCAAAAAAAAGTTAATTACAGTATTAGAGTTGTACGGGCCTTGAAATGACAGTCGGATCATCCTAGAGAAGTCACGAAGATCTTACATTGGTAAGGCACCAAATAGATTTAAAGGAGATATTAGTGACAGGCGAAATCGATTTATATTATTTACAAGTTAAATTTGCATACTAACACTGCCAAATATTCGTATTTAGAAAGTTAAAGTTATAATTATGAAATTTTTTGAGACTTAATTATTACTATTACATAAACTTTCGGAGACCTACCCATAACTAATATTCTTACTTAGAACATGGTTAATTTTCCTTAGATTTAATTCGAAAGGAGACATTTTAGTTTATATAATAGTAATATAGGCTGATGGAATAATAAAGTTGTAATAAAGTTATAAAATGAGATGCGGTATAATTTGAATAATTTATTTCCAGCTTACACTTAAAAAGAAAGCCTAATTCCAAAAGAATAACCTATTAGGAGGGAGATTATTTTAAACTTGGTAAACACTACACTACTTATGAAGCACCTCAATGTGGGACTTATAATAAAGCATTCCCTCAAGAGCCGATGTCCCCAACAGTTCCGTTTTACGGTACTTCACTCAGTCTTTTTACTGGTCAAAATCCTCCGCAAGTCAACTCTCAATAAAAACACTAATGTGATAAGTATAAACTTATAAGGAGAGTACAATTTTAAAAGACTAACCTATTAGGAGGAATAACCTTTTGAATTTTTAAACTCTACCACACTTGTAAAGCTCCCAACGCGTAACTCATAACATTATTTGTCTTGTAGCTAAGAATAGAAGAGAGAGAGACTACATTTAAATTTAAAAAGAAAGAAAGCTGTGAAGAAAACCTGCGAATCGTATTCGTATTAGCCGGAAATGGCAGTCGAAAACGTAGTGGCAGGCCGATTCAGACTAAAAGGAACACAGGAGAGAGAGAGAAATAAATGTGGGTAATTTTGGTGCTCATCGAAACTGGCTATTGATGAAGCGTGGAATAAGCCTAAGGCTAAGGTTGGAGATAGAAAATCCAATATAATAGAAATCCCACAGTACAAGAACATAACGGCCATGCGTGCTTAATTTAATAATAATAATGCTAGCTTAGTATCTGACAAGGAGGGACTGGCCTCGCTATTACACGTACGTACGTTTTCTTAAGGAATGGAGATTTGAATTTATATAGAAAGTGACTTTTTGATGATCAAACATCCATTTCTTATACTTCTATATATTACAGATAACACAAAATTAAGATCCATCATCCCACACACGCACACACGCACCAGTCTTATCTTTTTTAATTGTCACTTGTACCTTTTTTAGTGCTTCATTTCTAATTCTGTCCCTACTAAATAAAGGAGCAAAGGTGAAAAGGGAGAGAGAGAATGTGTGAGAAAAATATATACTGGCATTTAATATGGATAAAAATAAAAGATTTTATATATTTAATGATCTCTATGGTATGTGAGGAACTACTAAAAGTAACAATTAAAAAGAACCATAGTGGTATAGTACTCTCCTGTCTCTTATTATAAGATCTAATTTTTTGAATTGGTTTGTCACTATTTATAATATCCTTTTTGGGTTTGTCTAAACAATAAATGTATTTTTACCTATTTTACTCCTAATTAATATACTCTCTCTCATTGTCTTTCTCCCATAAATTCTCTCCCATTTTTTAACTCACACCTATCCACTTATAAATAAGGGCAAGGGTGTATTTGGAAAAAAAAGGGTACATTTCCAAAATATTTATTTGTTTTAACTAATTTTAACAGTTTTCTTAAACTACATAATATAGTTAAGTGAATCTTATAATAACGGACCGAGAGAGTATATCAGAGGGATAGTGTGCATGGTCTAATTAATTATAAGTAGGTAAGTACTTACATACGTACACACAAACCGTATTATTAAAGAATTGTTTGAAAAGAAATCAAATTATGATTTTAAAAGTAATTTTATACTACCTCCGGTCCTTATTATAAGACTCCGTTTGACTTTTTGTTTGGTCCTAATTATAAGACCTCAATCCATTTTGTTTATCATATTTATGCATTTTTTTCTAAAATAATCCTTCTAATAATGATAGTTCTAGCCAATACACTTAATTAGCAAGGATATTTTAGAAATGACAACACTTATTTATTATAAATAACTAACTTAACTTACTTTCTTAATCTCTTCAAATAAGTCAACTGGGTCTTATAATTAGGACCGGAGGTAGTAGTATACAAAATAAGTATATGAGAAGGGTTTTGTCTTAACTTGCATAAAATCTTTTTTTAAAAATATGTTTTTGTGATTGCCAAACAGTCCCTAGATAAGACACCAGTTCATGGATTTCATGTAAACTCAATTGCAATTGATCCCGCGTCTGCTTCCTCAAATATATTCGTGGCAATAAACCTGGGAATGAAAGTTAAAAAGAAAAAGAAAAGAAAAAGACATAAATCAAAATGATCTAATATGTATGTATGTATTTGGCATGGCAAGTAAAAATGTGGATATTTATATGGATGTTTAGCAAACATACAAGTGCTGATAATTGAGAGTTTTTTCCCGGGGGGTGACTTATGGTCCTGTTGACCAAATACTCCCCCGTCTTTTATTATAAGGAACCTAAGACTCTATTATGTAGATTAAAAAATTAATTGAAGATAATAAATAGGTAAAAATTAGAAGTTTTTGTTTTTAAAATACCCTTATTCATAGGGGAGAGAGAGTACAAGAAAAAGAATAATTATGAAAGAGAAAAAAATGTGTGATGAAAAGAGATGGTGGTTTGGGAAATAAGACAATAAATATATAAATATTAAAATAAGTAATTAATGGGGGCCAAATAAAAAATTTGCTATAAAAATTTAAAACAACTAGTAAATGTTACTTATATTTAAGAATAAGAATAGATGGTAGTTGTTGTTTATAAAAAGAGAAGGAGTGAGTAACACTTTAGTTTGGCGTACTGCAGTGTATGAATCTGAAGGGCACACGTAAATAGAGCGCACGACGACGTCGGTGGGTGATTGGCACCTAAGGATCGAACACGTACGAGCGAGAAAGCACTCAATGAAGGGGTCCAACACCAGCCAGCCTGGTGGGGGTTAAAGCAGGCATTATGGAAATGTGATTTTCAGACGTTGATGATTGATGGATTGTGGACTGATCAGGTTGGAATTGGCATTCAGCGACAGATCAAATCCAATGGAAATCCCCACAAGAATATAACGCCCATGCACGCACATACACACACATACACGGAATTCACAAGTTGCAGTTTACGTCTGAGGTGACTCGTTCGCGAGCAATATATAACAATTCCTGGTCCATCCTCCAGCTATATATGCATGGCTCATATTTTTCCGCTCGTTCATATATTTATAGCATCATTATTATTTACATGCACTTGTATATTTAAGAATCCACATGAAAGCGTCTTCACGTTATCATGTCGTCCCTCATCACGCAGTAGTGACCGAACATACGTACTTAAGCTCAAGTATTATTCTCATATTTGCTTTGCCTGCGAGATTCGATCGCGAAAGGCACTTCTGATCGATCATCAAAACTGAAAACCACGCCCCTCCATATATACACACAATATGTTGGCTAAGTCTAGCCCATATGTCTCTTCTCTAATATTCTGTGTTATTGAATTGCAAACCCTCCTCCTACATATACATAATGCACAACACAGGAACAATCCCCCCTTCAATCGAATTGATATTTAAAGATATTTTTGGTTTATCTTCGTTGGACCTGGGCGTGCGGCTGATGCGCGTTGAGGTTTAATTGATTTTTGTTCGAGTTACGAGCCTGGATCGAACCTTCTTCTTCATGGTCAAAAGGCTAGCTAGAGAAGAATGTGTCTGTGTGTGTGTGTGTGTGTGTGATTAGGAGGACCATTTGATGCACAGAATGATGCGTGCGATCTCTCTAAAGTAGGGCGACGGGCTTATAAGATGACCTCAGAAAGCTTAAAAAGTAGATGCTTGTGATTAGTCATCTCTTAATTATAAATAGCCTGTGTAGGTGCGTGCGAGTGAGTATTCAATCAAACATAAGATGATCAGATGCATGGTCTAATAATCCATATCTATCTACATGACAAAAACATGTAAAGAAAACTTTTGATCATTATGTGCTCCCAGTTGTGCGGTTAAAAAACAAAACATTTATTTGTTCCCTTATGGTTGGATATTCTGGTTCCATTTTGGCAAGTGAATTGCATGAGACGAGGGACAAGTGCGGAAGTCTTATATATACGACGAAACAGGGAAAGAACCTTCACAAGTCACCAGCGTACACAAAAATCGTAGCCCCACGACGAGACTGCATCCATCAATCGGCTTCAACTCAGCAGCAGCATTAATAACATGCTTCATCTTCGACTCATGAAGAGCTCATCATCATCACCAGATGAATCTGTTGACGAGTTTCTGAGGAACAAGAGGAAACACATCAGCAGCAGCTCCGAAGATTCGAGAGAAGGATGGAGAAGGTTGAAGAAGGAAAGCAAGAATGGATCGTCAGTGTCAACCAGTCTGAAGCTGTACGAGGACCCGTGGAAGATAAAGAAGACGCTGACGGAGAGCGATCTGGGAATCCTGAGCAGGCTGCTGCTGTCGGCGGACATGGTGAAGAATCACATGTTGCCTATGCTGGGGGGCGAGGACGCAAGAGCCGTAGAGAGCGAAGAAGGAGCAGAGGTTAGGGTTTTGGACATGGACACCAAATCCATGCACCAGCTGATGCTGAAGCGGTGGTCGTCTTCAAAGAGTTATGTTCTGATCGGCAAGTGGAGTCAGGATTTCGTGAGGCGGAGGGAATTGCACAAAGGTGATGAGATTGGCCTCTACTGGGACCCTTATTCTTCCCTCTTTAACTTCTGTGTTCTTAAGCGCGCTAATTGTCCGTAGTAAAATCTTCAAAAATCACACCCTCTCTCTTTCATATATTAGATCCATGCCTGCCCCTAGAAATAAAAGTGCTTCTGTTCTGTTGCAATAATCATCACTAGCTTCTTCTTGCATCAATGCTCTGTTTCCATCGAATAATATAATATAGTACATTCCTTAATTTTCTCCAAATGTAATTAGTACGATGTTCTTCTAGCATTTGTAAAGTGCTGTGCGTTCTTTACATTAATTGCTATACTAACAATTCCCCATATATGCTACCTAAAGTTATTAATTTAAAAACTAGTTTCACATTCAATTTAGTTCTAAGTATAAAATCTTAATTCATTTTGTTTTTAATATTTATTCATTTTGCCCTCAAGTAACCCCTATAGGCTACAATAGTTACATATGTTAAGGAGTTACTATTAATGAGTAATCAAAATTTACATAATTAATAAGGATATTTTAGAAAAGATAACATCTACTTACTGCAAATAATTAATTTTATTAATTTTTTCAAACTAGTAAATTAGGTATTATCTAGAGATAGTATTATGAAACTGAAAATCATCAATTCCATTAATTATGTTGTTGCGCATAATCTGAAAACGTAAGATATAATCGGATTTAGATAACTAAAGCTTCCCGCTGGAACTTGATGCGCCCATTGTAAGGAAGATGGGTCCCCATTCGGTGCTCATCACCTGATGAGCAATCTGGACGGTCCAGATTTAATATTATTAAATAATTATTTTAAAATAAAAAAATTATATTTTTAAAGAATGATAGTTAAGAGATTATTTTTATTTTTTATCCTATATCTATTAAAATAATTATTTTTTTAAAAAAATAAAAATAAAAATAAAAATAAATCTGGGCCATCCAGATCTAATCTGGACAGTCCAAATCTGATGAGCACCCAATGTAAATCCAAGGAAGATGAAAGTCGTGTACGGAAAAAGCGCGAAGGCAATTGGAAAAATATACGGAAAAACAAAGATAGGGGCTGGGGCCATTTGCGTAGGCAAAGCCATGGGCCATTAACAAATGGAAAAATCACATAAAAATGATATATAAACTTAAAAATTTTCAGATCATTACTTGAATAAGGTAAATTCCATTTTCATCACTTCATATTAAATTGGGATTTTCAAGTTAAATAGAATGGCCAAATTGCCCTTATCAATTACAAAACAAGGGCACCAAATTCACTTGCATTAGATTAAGTTTGGTAGGAAGGAAAAAACAGAGAATGTGCACAATGCTAGATCGAAGGTGAGGAGAAGGTACTGGTTCGAAGGTGTAAGTATTTTTTTTTGAAATCATATAATTCTTTTCATCGTCCTAGTATCACTGTGGTGTTCTATTTTTTGATTTTGATAGTTTTGGGTTCTGGTTAATCGAAGATTCAGACAGAGCTGAAGTGCTGCATTATAGAAGTCGAAGGTTCTTCAAATTGGGTGTTGGTTCTTCTTTTTTTTAGTTGTGAGAACAGTTAGAAATTTGAGCATATGATTTAGTTAGTGTTAGACAGGGTTTGGGTTCTGGGCAAGTTTGAAAAATTTTGAAAAAGCTCAGTGATGATTATGCAATGGGAAGTCTAAATATGAACAGTAATAATTCATGAACTGTGGGGTTAATAGCGAAAGTGTAGTTATGTTGGGTTGATTTTGAAAATTGATGAAATATCTTTGTTAGAGAACTGACATTGTGATGAATTTTTTTCTTATTTGTTGCGGGCTAGAATGCAAAAAAACATGTAATACTATGTCAACATCCTCAAAAGAACTTTTTAAGAATGTTGAAGGGGAAGTTAAATATAATGGTTGGAATATGATAGTGAAAATGATAAAAGAGAATATAAGACTTAAAGATCTGATTGAGATCAATGATATTGGAATAGTTTGAAATTGATGTAATGGTTGTGGCATGAAAACTTGTCATTGATTGTATATTCTGTAAATACTGTTAGTGAGGCTCTAGTTTGTGGAAAATGTCATCATTGAACTTGTTATTTGTTTTAAATGTGTTGTTAATTACTGTGGAACTTGCAAAACAAAACTGTCATACTTATTCACGATAAAGGTTTTGTTAATATTCATTATCTCTATTAACAACTGTCATATAGTGGTTAACAAGTTCATTATCTTTGTTAACAACTTCAATATAACTTTTAACAAGAATTTAAGGAAAAGCAAAAATGGTCATTTTTACAATTTCAGTGATGTTATTAACAACTTTAGTATAACTATTAACAATTCATGTATAGCCATTAACCACCTCATATCAGAGCTTGTTAGAACTGGGAGAGATAGGTTGTATAATCATAAATGGAAAATTTTACAACTTTTGTATAGCGATTAACAAATTCATTTTCTCTGTCAACAACTTCAGTATCACCTTTAACAACTGGAATTCGAAAAAATATAAAAATGGCTAATTTTACAATTTCAGTGACGCTGTTAACAACTTTAGTATAACTATTAACAACATATGTATAGCCATTAACTACCTCATATCAGAGCTTGTTAGAATTGGGAAAGATAGGTTATATAATCATAAATAGAAAATTTTAGAATTTTTGTATAGCGATTAACAAGTTCATTATCTCTGTTAACAATTTCAGTATCACTTTTAACAACCGGAATTTGAGAAAATGTAAAAATGACCAATTTTACAACTTCAGTGATACTATTAACAACTTCAGTGTAACTATTAACAACTCTTGTAGACTCATTACAAAAGTTGAAAAATTCCCGATTTGAAACTTGCGCCTGGAAAAGTTGCTGTTAATGTTGTCACACAAGTTGTTAATAACATCACTGCACTTGTTAATTTCATTATAAAAGTTGAAAAAAATCTCATGAGATAAAAAAAGTGGTTAGATGTTATTGTATCGGCACAAAACACACATTCAATTGATTTTTTAAGTAATGAACATATACAAAACTTTTATAGTGAATAAGTAGGGCACTTTTACATTGCAAGTTCTATAGTAATTAACAACACATTTAAAGTAAATAACAAGTTCAATAATGACATTTTTCACAAACCAAAACCTCACTGACAGTATTTACAGAATATATAATCAATGACAAGCTTTTATGCCGCAACCATTACATCAATTTCAAACTATTTCAATATCATTGATCTTGATCAGATCTTCAAGTCTTATATCCTTTTTTATCATTTTCACTCGCACATTCCAACCATTATATTTAACTTCCCCTTCAACATTTTTAAAAAGTTTTTTTGAGGATGTTGACCCAGTATTACATGTTTTTTGCATTCTAGCCCGCAACAAAAAAGAAAAAAATTAATCACAATGTCAGTTCTCTAACAAAGATATTTCATCAATTTTCAAAATGAACTCAATATAGTCACTTCTTGCATTAACAACTTCAATATAGCATTTTACAACTACACTTCCGCTATTAACCCCACAGTCCATGAATTATTGCTGTTCATATTTAAACTTCCTATTTGCATAATCATCACCAAGCTTTTTCAAAAATTTTCAAACTTGCCCAGAACCCAAATCTTGTCCAACACTAACTAAATCATATGCTCAAATTTCTAACCATTCTCACAACCAAAAAAAGAAAGAACCAACACCCAATTTGAAGAACCTTCGACTTCCATAATGTCGCACTTCAGCTCTGTCTGAATCTTCGATTACCCAAAACTCAAAACCATCAAAATGAAAAAAATAGAACACCACAATGATGTTAGGAGGATGAAAAGAGTTATATGATTTCAAAAAATTACTTACACTTTCGGACCAGCACTTTCTCCTCACATTGGATCCAACATTATGCACGTTCTCTGTTTTTTCCTTCCTACCAGACTTCATCTGATGCAAGTGAATGTGGTGTCCATGTTTTGTAATTGATAAGGGCAATTTGGTTATTCTATTTAACTTGAAAATCCCAATTTGGTCTAAAGTGATGAAAATATAATTTGCTTTATTCAAGTGATGATTTGGAGATTTTCAAGTTTATATGTCATTTTTATTCATTCTCTCTTAACAAATTAACTTATGGCTATAATTAATTGAAAAAATCATTAAAAAAGAACTTATTACCTTGAAATTACAGGGATTTGCATTTTTTTTAACTTACAATGCATTTAATCAATTAAATTACTAAAAGGAAAAGGTTGAGAGTGAGATTTCAGAAACCTTTACCCGATTCCTTTGACCCTTTCCCTTCATCGCTGTCGGTCACGCTTTCCTTCACCTTCAGATTCAGAGACCATGGCTCTCAACATCTTCCTTCTTCTTCGTCTTCACCGTTCATGTTCAATGTCCCAACTTTTGATTCCAACTTCTCGGCGCTCAATGGCTCCTGATGTTTTCTTCTTCTTCTTCTTCCTCCTCCTGTATTTTCGTTTCGAGCTCACGTCCTCGCTACCTCAGTCCGCCACGCCGCGTCACCACCGTTGCTCCCTCCTCTACCCACACAGAATTGCGTAGTAGCAATTTCCCTTCAGCCTCCCTGACCTTCACGGCTTCACCATTAATCATTTGAAAGATCCCTATTTCCTTCCAGGTGCGTTTTCGTCCACTGTAGCCCTTTTTAAAAAAAAAAAAAAAATCCCCGACTTTCTCCGAAACTGAAGTGTTCACTCTTTTTTTGGCTCCTTCTTGCTCGTGATTTGCTCCCTCTCACTTATCTCGCTCTCCTCTCGTGCTCCCTCTCACACTAAACCAACGTAACGCTAAAATGACTATGACTTCGCTGTTGTTCGTGTTATTTTATGGATATCTGGGAAGAAACTCCGAAGCTGATTGATTCTTTAACTTGGTGGATTTGAGACCCTGTTGCTCAACGCCTCACCCAACTCTCAAATTTTGTTAATCATGACCTGATGTTATAATATTTTTTATATCTGTTTTTTAATAGAATATTTTTTATATCTTTATTTGCTTGTACGGAATCACAATAGCGATCTGAGGATCTTGATTTTGTTGATTGTATATGTGTAAGTACTTTGTAAATATCCTCCGGAAAAACTAATTTAGGAATCTTATAGTTTTCTTTGATTTTGAATCAGGCATATAAATTTGATTTAATTTTTATCGAGTACTTTAATTTTCTTATGTTAAATTAGTTACTCCTTACTTACTGTTAATTATGACTAACACTATTAAGAAATCTTTGTTGGGCCCGTTTGAATCATCAACCTCAGTCTTCTCTCTCAACCGAATCCTCAACTTCGTCTCTTTACTCACCATTACCCCTGTAAATGGCTCAGCTTCCCACCTTCATAACACCTCCCCTCTGTCGCAAAATATAAAGCTAATTCCAGTGTTGAAACTCATGCTTAAATTAAACGAAGTGCTGACAAACTCTCCTCCTCCTCTTTCATATTCCTTTCACTCTTCCTTGCTTCCTGCTTCTTCTTCTTTTCCTTCCTGACCAGAATTCGATAGCTCTTCGTCAATTACTCCTACTTCTACACCTTGCTCAACTTTCACATTCTGTGCCATTTTCTTTGATCTTTAAATGCAATGGCGGATTAGCTTATTAGACCCACCAAGAACTGGATGCTCTATGTTGGGATGAAACTCTTCGTCAAACACTCTAGGTCGCAACAAGAACGAAGCAGCTTTCACTCTTATTACAAATGGCTTCACAAGTGTTCCTTTTTCCCTTTACTTCTTCTTCGTGCTCGCTTACGTCTCCTGCAACTTCAGTACAATCAATGGCCTCTCGGCAATTGGTCACACGCGCTCCCTTATCGCTTCCGCCATTCAACTCATCTCCTCCGAATACCATTTTTGGAATTGAAGGAGAGAGGAGACTGAGGTTGATTAGACAGGATAATAGAGATTTTTTGACATTGTTAGTCATGATTAACGGTAAGGACTAACTGATTGAAGAGGAGAAAATTAGAGGACTTAATAAAAAAGGAAAAAAAAATTTAAGGATATGATTCAAAATCAAAGAAAACTATAAAGACCTCTAAATTAGTTTTCCTAATATTCTTGCTTAGAGACATGTCTTAAGTTTTAACAAGTTTATATACCCAACATATCTAAAGTTTTATTATTAAAAAAAAAAAAAACTAATGAGCCGAATAGTGATGAGAGCCGAGTTCAGGTAAATGGACTTTCTTTTTCTTAAGTTCGGGCCGGTCCGGATAAGATTGACCTGAATTTGGACAAGCACTCATATCTCATAATGATATATTTACCCTTGGGAAATGTGAAAACCACACGCGCGAGACAAGAATGGAGAGGAGGCTCATTGTACTCAAATTTATTACCATTTATATAGGAGGTAGTTAAAAATTTAATTTATTTTGTTTTTAATATTTATCCATTTTATTTCTAAATAATTTTTATAGTAATCACACTTGTCAAAGAATTTTCATCGAGGGTAATTTTAATACACTTAATTGATAAGGATATTTTTTAAAAAAACAACTATTTATTAATGTCACAAATAACTAAATTAATTAATTTATTTAATATCATAAATTAATTATTTAAATTTTATATTGAGGATTATAATTAATGTCTGTGTTTCTAGATTAAAATAAGTTATATTATCATTTTTTTTCAAAAACACAAATGATGTAAAAAAAATAAAATTGAATAGCTTATTATTTTATATCAAATATAAGTTAAAATTTGTATATTAAAAAATTAAATATTTTAATAATATATTTCTATAATAGGTGTATTATTATTTACCCAACACAAACGTCGATTATTTTCCGTAACATACTAAATATATTTGTCCCGTTTCATTGAACTTTATCCTCATTTCATTCCCATAATAATCTTCCATGAACCAAAAACGGGGACCCTTAGAAGATTAATTTCAAACTCTTATGGAGTGCATGTAAATTGATTTTGAATCCTAATAATCAAGAGGAAATTGTATTATGCTCCTGTTTATAAGTTTCAAATTTAGAAAAGAATATAGTCCATTTTATAAGTTTTAATTTGAATTTGTCTTAACATTTGATTCTTTTTTTAATTTTATCCTTAATTATCTATTCTTTTTCTTTTGCCATACTCTTTCTTATACATTTTTCCACACATGTTCTTATTTATTATAAGGGCATCTTTAGAAACAAAAGTATATTTTTAACCTACTTATTATTTTTAATTAATTTTAACTAATTATTCATTATTCTCGAATTAGTTATTTGAAGCTTATAATAAAGATAGGAGGGAGTAATAATCAATTTTATCTTTATATATAATCTTTTATGATAATTCTTTCCTGAAAAAATTAATTTATATAAAAAGCTCGAAGCAAGTAAAATATTATATATTTAATACATCGTGCTATAATAAAATTATGATAAATACAGTACTCCTCCCCTTTTTTTTTATAAAGAGAAAATATTCACTTATTCAATATAAAGGAAAGTAAGTAAATTCAGCTATAAACTTTAAATATGTACTCCTCCGGTCCTAATTATAAGACCCAATTGACTTATTTGAGGAGATTAAGGAAGTAAGTTAAGTTGGTTATTTATAATAAATAAGTGTTGTCATTCCTAAAATATCCTTGCTAATTAAGTATATTGGCTAAAACTATCATTATTAGAAGGATTATCTTGGCAAAAAATGCATAAATATAAGAGATAAAATGGATTGGAGTCTTATAATTAGGACCAAATAAAAAGTCAAATGGGGTCTTATAATAAGGACCGGAGGAGTAATAGATAGAGCTTTCTTTCCTTTCTTTCTTTTTTCCCCAATAATACCTTAGGAAATTGACTAAGTTGGCTCATTTAATGTTGCTTATGCACATCGGAAGTAATCTTAGTCCACGGATGATCAAGTATTAAATGTGGATACATTTTCACATAGTGGGAATTTTAAACTTGGTTCTTATTGTGGGGGCTAACTCTTAGTTACACCCAACCTACCTCCGTTAGTGATTCAGTTGGCTCATATATTAATGAATTAATTGTATTACTCTTATTTATAATAAAGACATAATTGAAAATTTATTAAATAAATGCTTGAGACAAAAAATAATCACTGCACTACCTTCAGTTCTTAATATATGACCCCGTTTGACTTTTATTTTGGTCCTAAATATAATATCCCAATCCACTTTATCTCTTATATTCATAGTCTTTCTAGTCGTGTTAGTTCTAGCCAATAAAATTGATTATTAAGGATATTTGAGGAAAGACAACACCTATTCATTACAAATAACTAACTTAACTTACTTTCTTAATATACTAAATAGGTGTTGTCTTATCAATTTTATTGGCTAGAACTAACACTACTAGAAGGACTATGAATATAAGAGATAAAGTGGATTGCGGTCTTATAATTAGGATCAAAATAAAAATCAAACAGAGTCCTATATTAAAGATCGGAGGTAGTATTTCTTAAGCTACGCGCGGTACTTTTTGATAATGGATCTGGTAACCAAATTTAACTACTCCACAACGCTGAAGACTGACGTGTATCTCTGCGGATAAAGATGGAAGGAACATCATCCTATATATATACACTCATCTTTCATGATCGATCTGGAGCTAGTTCTTGGGTGATTTCTTGCTCTTTCTTTTGAATATGAGTACCAAAGACTCAAAGCAGCCTCGAGGTACGTAGCATCGATCCTTTACCCATCCCTTTTCGATCGTACGTGTTTGTTCTCAGATTCTGATGCTATGTAGCAGAAGGTGATGGGGCTGTGCAAGCAGAAGCACATGGGTCAAAAGAAAGCGGTGCCTATAGAGTAGCACCCCCTCATGTCGTCAGTAATCAAATATACAAGCAAGTTGGTGGGAGGGATGAGAGTCAGTCCAAGGGCGATGGCTTCTGCAGAGGATTGTAATTTCAACTCTCCATATCAAATCATGGTTTAGTTTGTTTCTATATATAAATATATATATATATATATATTGATACTTAATTTGATTTCATGTGCAGTTGTGCTGGATTATGTTGCTATTGTTGTTTGGACATCTGCTTTTGATATCCATCCATCATCCACTGTACGATGCATTATATTTCCTTGTGTCTGGGTATGTCGCGCGCGCGCGCGTGTATATATATATATATATATATATATATAAATATATATATATATAAATATATATATATATAATGTACAAAAGTAACAGACAACAGTTTGTGTAAGTGTTCGTAAAATGATTAAGTATTACTACCTCCGGTCCTTAATATAAGGTCCCGTTTAATTTTTGTGTTGGTCCTAAATATAAGATCCCAATCTATTTTGTCTATCATATTTATTTAATTTTTTCTAAAATAGTCCTTCTAATAATTATAGTTTTAGTCAATATATTTTATTAGTAAGAATATTTTAGGAAAGACAATATCTATTTATTACAAATAACTAATTTAACTTCTTTTCTTAATTTTCTCAAATTAGCCAACTGGCTCTTATAATTAGGACTGGAGGTAGTATTAATTAAAATTCAGAACCCTCCAGTGCGCATTATTGTTATGCCATAAACGAACTTTGAAGAGTGATTCTATGCTGGACTCGATAATTGCAGACCAATCGTATTAATTAAGAGCCTGAAGAGCAGTGAGGGAAAAATGAAATCTCTGATCGATAAGGTTGGAATTATTATAGGTCCATATATATACTTAAATGATGTATAGGAAAATGATGAAGGGGTATTGAAAGCTACAATTGTAAATTAAAGCAAGGGGGCCTGTTTAAGTGAAGGAAATAGAAGTGAGCTGAAGCTTGAAGAAAGGGGGAGAGGGGACAAAAAGTGAGGTTTATCACTGCTAGCATACCATACCAAAAAATAGGCTTTTTTGGAGAATAAGGGCAGCTCACTAGCTCAGTCAGCCTCATTCTTTGTACCTAATAGCTCGTCTTTTCACTAATTTCACCGCTCTTCCTTCCACGTCGTTAATTTCACCTTAGATGGACCGCTGAAAAGCAAACGGCCTTGTATATTTTGTTTGAACGTTTCAACTGTTCCCACATGTTTCTTCTTTTTTTGGCCATCAGATACATACATGGTTTCCTTTACAAAACGTATCATTTTCAGATTATTCTGGTCCCTCTTTAATGTAAGACCTAATTATTGAATTGATTTTAGTTCTAAATTTAAGACATATATCTCATATTTATTAATTTTTTTAAAAATTATCTCTATTGATACTCTTTTAGTCATAATTAAGTATGAGAGAAAGGGAGAATATTAAAGAAGATAATTATAGTGTTTTAAGAAAAACATGTCATATTTTTTTATAATTAATTAACTTACCTAACTTTTTTTAATGTAATAAAATTAGTTAGATAAGTCTTAGATTAAGAATAAGAGTAGGGAGGAGGAAGAGGAGTAATTAACTTTCTAGACGGGAAAATAAATACTTTTCTGATTCTATGTATAAGACACTTTTAACATATTTCATACAAACTAAGAAAAACCTTAAAATGCATTAACTCTCCATTAAAATATATAAAATTTTCAAGTTTACTCATATTTAATATATACACCTTTCAAAAGAAATAACTACCTACACTATAATAAATAAAAGATAAAATAGCACATTTATGCTGAAAATTTAGTAAATTGACTTATAAATAAGACAAAAAATTTTTTTTCTCTTTCTCTCTTCCCTTTATAAATAGGACAAGAGAAGTAAATAATAGCATGGCCTACTTTAGTTTGATATGACAAAATGACAAGACTTGGCCCGGATTTATCAAAACTTTTCGGATCTTGCCCCATCTTGCCTAGCCGTGCAAATTGCGGACAGTACCAGTGTCCCAGACTTATTCTCTCTACTATCCTTTCCATTCTCTTCCAAAGATGGGAAAATAGGTTAGCTTGGCCCTCAGGGCCGACGGGCTTAAAAGGATTGGCCCTACAGGGTCGAAATTTTAAAAATATCCTAATTTGTTAGGCTCAGCCCTTAAGAAAACAGGCTCAAGGCCGACTCGCCGGCTTTTGACCAGTTTAAAAAAAATTATTTTTTATATTTCTCACATGTTTTATCAAAAAATAAAAATAAACCAATAAAATTACTAGTAAAAGATATAAATATGAATAAAATTAAGTTACAAATATAAAAGATCATCATATCTAAATGTCCATCAATATACAAAAAATCTAAAACATCTATTAGACATGACAAGTCGATAACATTAACATCCAAAAGTTTCATTAAAAGTAGACAAATGCTTTCACTAGAAGAAAAAAAAGTTGACAAACACTATTATCACTATCATTAATTGTAAGAATATTTGATTATGTTTCACTAGTAATAGGCTCTTCTTAACTTCTAAAAATATCAATGATTTCTTCTCAATACTATTTAGCTATTCTGGAGTTTAATATGTCTTCTTCTGTCTTTTTAAATTAAATTTTTTGCCCACCAGTAAGTTTATTTAAAAGTATTAATGTTAATTTTGTTTTAAAGGTTTCAACTTAGCAACCACTGGGGATTGATTCTATGTTGTCTACTTACGTAGTAGTTTTTTTCCTCATATTTTAATTGTGAAAATCACTTTGCTGCACAGTCTCATGGGAAGTCTGAAATATCTTAGTATTTTGGATTGATCCATAGTATGCTTTTAATGAACTATGTCACCCTCTTTTTGTTTTTGTTTAGGATGATCTTCTTTGGTTTTGTCTAACTCGCTTGTCTAACTCTATTTAAATATAGAGTAAAAATTTTGATATAGTCACTATAGAAAAAGTATTAACTATTTATTGAAATTTTATAACATATATATAAATTGATACATACCTATTGATTCAATCATTAAAATTTTTGTTTTAATATAGAGAATATATTTTGTTTATTTTAATATATAACTGTTGGTTTAAATAAATATAAATTTGAAATCTGATTTAAGATATGGAGAATATATTTTTATTTATTTTAATATTATTAGAGACTGAGGTGTAAGTTGAGAGTGTGTGAAAGACTGAAAGTGAAACTTAGAGAGGGAGAGCATGTAAAATGTTAGGAACTTAGGTTAGAGTTAAAAAAAATAAATGAAGAAAAAAATTATTGTTAGCGGGTTTAAACAGGCCGGCCCGTTTATTTTTTAACCTTACAGAACTAGTCCTTTTAAGTCCAAGTTCTTTTTAAAGATCTCAAATTACAAGCCTAGCTCTCAATTTAAATGAGATTAAATGGACTTGCCCGACTTTTTCTGGCTCTACTCTTCCTCTCCTCTATCCTCGTTTTCTTTTACAACCATTAGATTAAAATTCCAATAGTATAAAGATAAATATCATTGTGAAAATAGATAAATAATTTTAAACTATTAAAATCTAATATGATCAATTCATTGCTATAAATAGAATATTTTTTCCCAATTTTTTTGTGATAGTTGTAAACTGTTCAGGTAATATTTTAACAGTTTAAAATTTATGTATTTTTTTAATAATATTATTTTTCTAAGATGTTATATCTGAACCAATAAAATTTTGATCTAATAGTTGTAAAGAGAAAATGAGGATAGTAGAGAGAATCCAAGTCCTCAGTGTCCCAGTCTTGTCAGTGTATTAAAAAAGGTTGTAAAAAAAAAAAAGAAAACATGTATTCATAATGAAATACTCTTTTTCTAATACAAGTTTCATACTTTTTTTAATTTCATGAGTACGATTGATGGAGTGATTTTTTTTTTTTTAAGAAAGGAATGTGATCCTGCTACTACTTGTTTTCAAAACAATTAAAAATTTTTATCCAGAACTACGGATTACATGTCTTTTGATCTTGATTTTTCTTTTTAATTTCTGTAGATTTAATAACACTAGACGCCGTACCCGTTGACTCATCGGTGGAGAACAATAACTAGATGGGACATTTTCATGCTAGTATCAGGCATGCTCCCCCTTATTTGCTTTCTTCTCATTCTCGTCACATTCTAACGTTTCCAATATTACCATACTTTTGTACGGGCCCCTTTTTTTTTTTAGCACAATAACAGTGAAGATGGGGTGTTTGGATGGAATTAAAACCATAATTTTAAAAGTGTTTTTATAGTATAATAAATAAATATATGGAGGAGTTTACCTTGTTTTGTGAAAAAAAGTATTTTTTAAAAATACTTTATATGTTCTCAAACACCCCTGTGACAGAGAGATGAGAGAGATCAAGAAGGAAGAAGACTTTGAAAGAGGGTTTAAAAAAAAAAAGCCAAGAGTAGAAACGTCAAACCTGCTATGACACCATCAACATAATCTCCATGACGGGAAAAAAATGGGAAGAGAAATCAAAAGGTGAAAACTTTGAAAGAGATGATTACGTGCATTCAGACGCGGAAGATCAAAAGATCAAAATGAGCAAATATAACATATGTAACAGCAAGCAGAGGTCTACCTTATTCATGAACATATTGCAACGAAAAAAAAAATCAGAAAAAGGGAAGTTACGTTGATACCTCACCAAAAGCCCTGGATATATAATTTTTTCCTAGCTAGCGATGAATCTAGAGGTCTCAAATGTCTTGTTCCTGTTACAAGAAAATAAACATATTTCCTATTGTTGCGTCTTGATCTGCACCTCAAACTACTTTCTAATAGGGCTTGAACCTACAAATTCAAACTGATGAAGATAATATTGAAGAAGAGAAGAGCGAAAGATATCACCTGCCATATTGCTAGCACGGCTGTTTTAGCAAACATCTGCAGCAGGCCAGCATATTTATATCATAAGGAATGACTAATAAGATGAGATCCAATCATACTGAAACTGAACAATCTTATCCCAATAATTATATTAAATGGTCAAGTAAATCCAATAAACACGCATCTCAATTACTAAAACCGAACAGTCTCATTAGAACGATTAAATGGCCAAATAATAAAATGCAGTGAACACACACAACTTGATCATGCATTACTGATTAAGCACAACTACCTAATTAAGCGTCATATAGCCTTCCATTCAAGGACCCATTATAAGAAATGACTTAAGCATATTAGGTGGTGATTTCTTTAGCATCTTATTGGCTATTTCTTGTTGATGTAAGCGTCTTTTTTCAATCTTGATGCATGCATCTGTATTGATAATTTTATCTTACAATTATGGTTACTCTTCCTGAAACCTGAGCCAAATAAATAAGTGGTTACTCTATAATATTAACATTTTAGTGCTTTAATATTTTGTTTTTAATATTTTAATAATTATTGAAAATGCAAATACATGCACCAACAATTAAATGAGATGGGCCAATAGATAAGGACTATGTGACCAATCATAGAACAGCCACAGGGCTTATAAGTTATAGAGATAGATAGATACTTTTGCAGTACTTGAGAATAGCCCTGAACACGGAGGTTTTTTCCCTAATTTATGGAATGTAATGTGAAAATATATTGTCAACTTAAGTCATTATTTAGTTTTATTATAATACTATTACGTAGTTTCCCATTTGACCAATATTTAGCGGGGCCCAACCAATCCATGAACAGCAATTCTATTAGTGCACGCTTTCCGGCAAAATTACGCTACAAGATACCCTTTATGATAGTGAACGTATTTGGAGCGCCAGATTCATCTTATTCTTAACCCATTAAATTTAGAACAATGCATAACATCAGCACCTAGTTTCTTTTGGCCATGAATATGCATCGCCACCTGGTCAGACTTCATGAAACCTCTTACATTATTGTTTTTAATATAAGAGATAAATAAAAATTTCATTTTCATCCTCAAATATAATATCTCAAATTATTTTGTCTCCTAAATTTATAATTTTCTTCCTAAAATATACTTATTGATTGCCCATGTTAAGGGATTTTAATTATTAAGAAGTAATTCCATTGCATATGATTAATAAGAATATTTTTAAAAAACCAATATCTATTTATGATGAATTATTAACTTAATTAATTTTCTTAATACTCTTAAACAGTTATCATCTCTGAGGACCCATTCAAACTCAGCTAAACCAAAGCACCGCCAAAAAGTGTTGACAAAGTAAGAGAAAAAAGATATAAAAGAAAGACGAGAAAGAGAAAGGAACAAAAGAATTCCAGGTGTGTCACTTGCGTCACTATCGTGGGCGGAAAAGGTTTTGCTTTGGATATGATAGCTTTCCTCAGTCCAGTGATTCGAAAGCATTTGTTTTTCCAATTCATGGCAGAGATGTTAAAGTGTTAGTTCAAATGAAAGGTACTTGGGTACCTTAAACATTATGTCCAAGGTTTGATTCCTGAGGTAGTATGTATAGAAAAAATACTATTGGGAGAGGTTCCCATTACGGCGCCTGATAGTATTATGAAACCTTAGTCTCTTACTTTTTGGATGGAAGGATACTTTGAGCAACAAAAAAAAATGGTAGAGATGTTAACTCAACTAATCCTCCCTTTCTTTTCCTGTTTTATTACTCCCCAACCCCAACCAACCTCCTTCTTTCTTGGGACAAAATCTCAACATCCTCGTCATGCCCGCGTAACCCGTCATCTTCTTCACCAACAACCTCGGAGAAACAACTAGTAATATCAACAATTATCCCTTTCTTTCTGTTATGCGTTTGTTTCTCCGGCTCTTAATTTGGGGCCATTCCACTCCGAAACTAGCACAATGTATGCAGATGAACGAGAAGCTAGCTAGCTATCATCCGGATCGTATGGAAGAAAACTGCAGAAACCAAGAACAAATACCAATATATCATAAATCGCAGGTCGTCACAGAAGTAGAACTCAAACGCAGTACTTTGATAATGAAGCAATTAATTAATGCGATGGGGGCCTCTGGTCAGAGTCGTTTAATTTTCAAGGGTAGAAATGATCATCAACACTTGTTTCTCTCATCTTTATATGCATACATGTATCCTCGGTTTCTGTTATGTATAATTCCGTAAGAATAGAAATGCTGTCAGTCCAGCTGGATATCCCTCAAGCTGCCCACATCCTTAGAGAAAATCTTCCCTGCTTTGAGCAGCCGGCTCCAACAACGTCAGATTCGGGAAGGATCTTCTGATCACGAAGACTGAAAACCCGGCCCCTTGAAAGCCGCCCCGTTCAATATGATACACTAATAAGTATAGTCCATTAGCAATTGTTTCATTTTAATATTGTGTTATGGAATTCCAAACCCTCATCCAGATGCGAAATAACTTAAGCGCATAAAACATGTATTTTATATATCTTCCTCCCTTTATTCTTATAAAAATGTGTGTTACTGAATTAGATCCCTCTGATGCACAAGCAGGAACGTCTCTCCAAAGGGGATCATCTAATTTCAGGGACAAAAATCAAAGAGGATATGCTTTTTATAGTTATATAATCATAACTCTTTAATTATTATAAGTGGCCCACTAAATATATATTATATACTTTAATTTATGCAAATTATGTACATGTATTTGAACTGGGCATAAAATTAATCAATACTTATATTGAAAAGAAATACTTGAAGAGAATTTTAGATGTACTATCCACGTTGTGCAGACAAATATGGGCTTGGTTTATTATTCTTGAGGTTAGATATTCTTGTTCCATTAAACACGGGTGAAAACAAGAACATATATAGTAAGAGACAAGTCAGAAAGTCTTGCCTTTATATACCCCGAATGAACACACAGAATGAAGCCTCACTCTTCACAATTCACAAGTCTCTCACAAAAATCCTAGTCCCATCCGACTCTGCGATCCATCCATCGGCTTTAGCAGCAACATTACTTCCCTTAATTTTACAATCCACCGCACGTGCAATTGAATCTGTCAGAGACAAACTAATAAGTACGTACTTAGCTTGTTAATCAGCCCTTCCTTCATCCTCTACTTGTGCTCCGCCATGAACGACTCATCACAGGATGTTTACGAGTATCTGATGAATAAGAGGAAACACAGCACCGGCTCCGAGGAGTCGAGAACGGGAAGGAGAAGGTTGAAGAAGGAAGGAAGTCAAGAGAGCAGCAAGAAAGGATCATCAGTGTCGACAGCTCTGAAGCTGTACGAGGACCCATGGAAGATAAAGAAGACGCTGACGGAGAGCGATCTGGGAATCCTGAGCAGGCTGCTGCTGGCGGCGGACATGGTGAAGAGGCACATTCTGCCTATGCTGGGAGGTGAAGGCGCAAGAGCCGCAGAGAGCGAAGAAGGAACGCAGGTTAGGGTTTGGGACACGGACACCAAATCCATGCACCAGCTGCTGCTGAAGCGGTGGTCGTCTTCAAAGAGCTATGTTCTGATCGGCAAGTGGAGTCAGGATTTCGTGAGGCGGAGGGAATTGAAGAAAGGCGATGAGATTGGCTTCTACTGGGACCCATATACCTCCCTCTTCAACTTCTGTGTTCTTAAGCGCGCTAATGGCTCTTAGTTAAATCTACCAGAATGACATATATATCCGTAGACATATATTATAGATAGTATTTCTGTTTGTAGCGATTGATCTTTCAGAAATTCCTACTTCGCCGCATTACTATCTCTATGTATGTGATCCTATTTTTCCAGTATATTCACACATCCACTGATGATGCTTTTGTTGGTAGATTTGATGGGAGCGTCCTTCTTCCACACTTCATTCGTGTAAAGGTAACAATTACACAACCGCCGATCGAGACTGTTATGCGTTCATATATATTGATGTACGTACGTGTATAGAAAATTATACTAACTCCGCATATTACTTTGATTAAGAGAGCTTCAGATGCTTGCAACTCCCTGATGGGATTCAATTAAAGCTCCTTACTAGGCAAAATATGTTAGTTTTATACTCTCAAATTTCACATGCATTGTTTTTGGCGTCTTAATTGCTGCGAGAGAACAATCTGAAAACTAACTTGACGGGATGAGTTAGCATTTCAGTACGTTGATTAATCAGTTTGTCACAACTAGAGCCGGAAAAGGTGCGCAATTACAGGGGCGGGAAGAAAACTAAGCATCTTATATACCAAAAACAAAAAAGGAAAAGAAGGTAAAGAAGAAAGAAAACGAGACGCCGATCTCCCGTTGTGATAATCGGCATCCTAGGAAATGAGTAGTGATTAATTAAAGACTGAAATTCGATCTTTATATTATGTGTGTAACTTTAACATTGAGTGTGGCTGGTGTCTTTGAACCCCTAGCTCGGTTTGAAGGTGTTCTGCTGCTTATGAAAACTTTCTCAGGCTTCTCTTAAGTACATAGGAACCCAAACGGTCTTCTATTGCATGTGATCTCGTACATAGCTTGCATGATTAATATCACCAATGACATCTGGAGTTCATTATACTCCTATATCAAATATAGCTAAATTTCCCATTTTAAAAATATTATCATTAAATTTTAAATCTATATGAAAAAAATAAGACAGATGACTCTATGTAGCTGGAAAATTTGACATAATATTTGGCGTAAATATCTTCCTGTTATGAATATCATTAGTGTATTAATATAAAATACTACCTCTCCGTTCCTTAATATAAGACCTTGTTTAACTTTTATTTTGATCCTAAATATAAGGCCCCCATCCACTTGGTCTCTCATATTTATGTATTTTTTTCAAGATAGTCCTTCTAACAATGATAGTTTTATTCAATACACTTGATTAGCAAGGATATTTTAGGAAAGACAACACCTATTTATTAAAAATAACTAACTTAACTTATATCCTTAATTTCTTCAAATTAGTTAACTAACTCTTATAATTAGGACAAGAGGTAGTATAATATATAGGTACATGATCAAACTGTAAATGTAAATATCTATATGCTGCACAAGTCTCACCTGTAGTTAAAGGTGTGTTTGGATGAAACCAAACCGTGGTTTGGAAAAGTGATTCTGGAAAATAGATTATGGGAAGAATAGATTTTGGAAAGAATAGATTTTATGAAAAAGTAATTTTGAGAAGTGAGAGTGTTTGGATAGTTGTTATCAGAAGTACTTTTTATATATACAAATTACTAAAAAAAAGACAAAAGTTAATATGATAATTATAGAAAAAAATAGATTTTATGATATATTTTAATTTGAAGGAATAAAATTGTTAATAATATATTTTTTATTAACATAATTAATAATACATAAGATAATATAATTAATAAATAATTAATATGTATATATATTTATAAAATATAAGATTAAATATGTTTATAAAAAAAATAACAAGATACATATTCTATAGGCTCTCACACTCTCTCTTTTTTCTCCAAAAGCAAAAAATTTTTGCTTTTTTCAAAACCATGGTTTTGAAGCCAAAACCATGGTTTTTGCCCAAAACCATGGTTTGTGCAAATTGGGTGGGTGTTTGGGTGACTTATCACCCAAATCATGTTTGGAGTGTCACCCAAGGCATAACACCGTGCAGCAAATTAAAAAGGTTGAAATGATATTAATGACGTTGAGGGTACGGAACCCGGCAAAGCAAGATATAAGATAATGAAGAACAAATGGGTCGGAGTTCATTACATGACGCTGTTTAATGGACAAATAATAACGTTCGATTCCTCCGTGCTGGTTGATTGTTTTTATTCCCCCCATTTTTGATGTATGCACATAATTAATTGACGACCTGGAACGCGCACCCTTTTGATCACCTGACGCATTCCTAGCTGAGAATGTAGTTCATGGTCAGAAATAATAATGGAAGATGAACTGCCTTGGCTTCGGATCGATATATGAGTGGCCTCGGAGAAAACACAGGTCACCAACAATGGGAGAGAATCGGCAATAGAGAGACCTTTTTGAAATACCCAATGGCATGGAAGAAACAGATGCTTAAAGTGAAGAGAGGACAAATGTCAAGGACAGCCAAGCCAGAGCCAGAGAATCCAAAGTCATGATGTGAGGAGCTTTCCGTGAGGCCTATAGCTATGCGGAAATGGATCTCGACCCAAACAAAAAGAGAATCTGGGAGGGATTGAGAGCTTTTTCTGAGTGGAGAATGGCTACCTGAGGCAAAGCCAATGAGATGCAACAAACAGATGCTTTGGATTATATTAATAGTCATAGCCACACCCAAGGAATCCAACTCACTCTACAACAGGCCAGTGCTTCCCCACACAATACATCTCTAAACAAGGGAGCCAGAAGAGAACGCCACCCACCAACCTCCACCTTATTTATAATTGACACTTTATAAAATACTATTTATTGGCCAATTTAATATTTTAGCTTTTTTAAAAGCTCTCTTTCTCTATGTAGTATCTCCATCCTCATAGAGATAAGACAACTACTACCTGCAGTCCTAATTATAAGAACTAATTGACTAATTTGAGGAGATTAAGGAAAGAAGTTAAGTTAGTTATTTGTAATAAATAAGTATTATCTTTCCTAAAATATCTTTACTAATCAAGTGTATTAGTTAGAACTACTATTGTTAGAAAGATTACCTTGGGAAAAAATATATAAATATGAGAGACAAAATGGATTAGGGTCTTATATTTAGGATCAAAATAAAAATCAAACAAGGTCTTATATAAAGAACCAGAAGTAGTATTATTATACACTTCATTTTTTGTAATGAAAATTCCCACTCACTGCTCCCGTAGGTTTTTTTTTCCTTTTTTTCACGTTAAACTGTACGCCATCTTCTACTGTATATTTTCTCTTATTTTCCTTCTTTATAATTATTAATTATCTAAATTTGTTTTCTTGCACACTGCAGTCCTAACACTTACTACTATTGGGGTGAAGGCTATTCCTTCCGACCTTCCCACAAGGCCGATTGCCTTTGGTTTTCTTCCCAAAATAAACATAACATGATATAAACAACGGTTGGCCTCGTGGTTTCTTGACCTTACCTTTAAGGGAGTGATAGATGTTAAGGGAGTGATAGATGTGGACCCCTTCTTGTATACAGCAATGTTGCGATTGATAGGCCCGGTCCATTCCAATCTGATTCATTGACACTCACAGTTTTCTTGGAGTTTGCAATAACCCACAACGATGTAGGCCCATCACATCCCTTCTCTTTCAATTCACTCCTTTCTACCTTAGAAGAGTTGACACCGCCCACTTGCCTCATTGATATTTATTTGAAATTGAAATGACACACTAATGAAGCAGTGGGGAATTCGACTACTTGCAATGATCAGTTGGTGAATGAATAAGGATGGGAATAACTGATGAGACACGTATGGATGGAGGTATGCGTGCGTGTGCGTGGAAGATGAAGAATATGTGGTTAATTTTGGTCCTCGTGAAGCAACTGGACGAAGATGCAAAGTCGTGTCTTTTCTACCCCTATTCTTTTGTGGGTGATTTTCATTATTCTAACGGAACATTCCCCCTCGGAAAGTTCAAAACGAAAAAACATTTCTGCTTTACTTAAAAGTTAAAAAAAGAGGCTACGTGTGTATTCACACGATTCTTTTGTATTGCTTTTCTTCCCTCCTCCATTTTGTTCCATCTACAACTGGGAATACGGGCCAGTCAGTTACAACCCGCGGGTTATGCGGTGCGGGTTGCAGTAACCCGCATTTTGGTGGGTTGGAAAAATCCCAACCCTAACTCACCACAGCCCGCTATCTTTTTTTTTTTTTAATTCTCAATTTTCAAATCTTATTTTTATTTAATTTTTTAAAATAATAATTGGTGATCTAAAAGTTTAAAAGCAATCACAAGTATAAATGATGTTTAACCACATTTAAAATAGTCAATACAAATATAAAATAATACATTATAAATATTTAATATAATTAACATTCAACATCAACTCATCAAATGATAAATTTTATAATTTTTTTTTTGTACAAATGCCATGTTTGATACAAAACACTATCTCTTAATAAATTAGAAGTGCATTTATCTAATTTTTTTTAAAGTTTATTTATCATGTTTTCTAAAAAAAAATTTCCGTAATAAATATTGTCTTATATTTGATTGTAGTTATTAAAGTTTTGCTATAAATATAGTATGCTTATTTTTTTAAAAAAAATTTTTGTTTTTACATATGTATTATGTAACATGAAAATTAAAATGTAAATAAAAGAAAAAAATTTTCAAATATAATAACATATTATTTATATAAAAAGTTTAAAAAAAAAAGTGGCGGGTTAGGCGAGCCAACTTGCCAACGCGTGGGCTAGCCCACCACAGCCCGCGGGTTATGCGGTGCAGGCTAGAGCAGCCTGCACCTTGGCGGACTGACCCGTGAGTCCCAACCCATATTTTCAGCTCTAGTTCTATCCTTCTCACTTCGACGTCAACTTGTGGTATTTAAACCCCGTGTTGAATCACGGAGTAGGCAGTTTAATTCCTGTTTTCCATAAGCAGCCCCACATCCTTCGTCTTTATTTGGATCAGCTTTGGGTAAACCAGAGGTTATAAAATTGATTCATTAACATAATTGATTAAATCAAAGGAGGGTGTTTGGATAAATTCTTTGGGAGGTATAACTAGAAAATATGCAATAGAAGCTTATAAGATAATCGCAGTTTTTGGCTTATAATTGATTTTGACATATATAAGGTTGTTTGGTAGTTTATGCAATTTTCATTTCTTTTAAAAGAAAATTATGTGTTGGTTCTGAATTTTGAGGGTTACTAGTTATCGCTTTCTACCACTGGCGCCTATCATAAGTTATTTTTAACCAATTTACATATATCCTCAGAAACAGTTGAAATAATAAATTTACCATAAGATTCAAGTGATTTCTAATAATATCCTCATCAACTATACTAAACTCCAACATCATATCAATTTTGATTCTTTCACTGTCTTTATTAAATATGAGCAGATATGACAAAAAATATCAAATGCTCCTCGAAACAAAGCAAATTCGTTATAAAAAAGACCAAAATACTTATTAATTAATGTCATATAATAATTAGAAGGAGTACTAGGTCAGATCCTTGTGGTTGGGGAGTTAGTCAGTTCTAAAGCCGCATCAATTATTAATGTAAATTCTGGCTCAAGAAAAATTTTAAGGCATATATTTGATTCAAATAATTAACAAATGAAAATCAAGCCATGCATTAATGAATAAGGAGATACCACCAATGCATGCTCGCCAGATATCAGCAAAAGGGTAGAGTGAATGGTAAGGCTAGAAGAGAACAAAAATAATGAAGCAACATCAATAGATAAATTCAAATGCCATTTATGTGCTTTAATCAGACACAGGAAGGGATATTGGCCATCTGATAAAGAATGTGCTGATGAATTCAACGCTCAACTGCCTATACTACCACCGAAAAAAGGGGCTCATCAATTTAAATCGACCAAGGGAACAAAATCTTCGAAACAGCTTTCTGTTCCCTCCAACATTAACTCAATGAGAAAATTTGGCGATCAATTTTTCCACATGGATAACGACATCGTCTATTCGGGGCCGCACAGCAGCCTGGGGTTGAAGCATCCATGTCACAAACTGATGAAGAGCATCAGGATATGGAGACTTGGGTCCAGCCGGCCATTTGATTTGAGCATTTATAATAGCCAGTTGCAGGCTTCCTCCGGATTCTCCGAGTGCATATTCAAACGGAGATACCCCGTACCTGAAATGTCAAGTCAGATGAGGATAAACAAGTTCACCAGAGATGGCTCAGATATTAAGCACAAAACAAAAATAGCAAAACTTAAAATCAGAAATTTCACTTATTCTTGGGAGAATGGTTGGTTGACCTTACACGATAAAAACAGAGCTGAGAAAAAGCCATGTATAAAACCGAGTTGCAATTAAAAACATGCTTGAGTTTTGTAATCTACTTTATTTTTAACACAAACAAGGATACTACAATTTTGAGCAAAGGATGTCTTGTTACACAAAGGTCCGCCACAAAAATTTTTTTATTAAATTTAAACGGTTGATAATTACGACAGAATGTGATCGGGGTCTCAAAACTACCAACAAAATTTTTCTCCTAATTCCCATCTTCTCCATGTTCTGCTCGAGAACCAAACAATGGAATTCAGATCTACTTTGTTTTCTTTCTTCTAAAGACACACTAGCCATGCTGTGGCCCCTAGATTTAAACTAGAACCATCAACAAAGGCACTGCTAATAAAAGTTCTCAACATTAAAATTAAGATAAACCACATACTAAAAAAAGGATAAATTCTCCTCACATTATTGCATACAGCGTGCATCCTAGTGACCAAACATCATTCCTCTCATCTATATCAGCATGGCTTGGGCAATCCCATAGCTCAGGAGCTCGGAAAGGAGCAGAGCAATGTTCAGCTGCCCATTCCTACAAAAGGAACATATAAATTCATGCAAAATAAATAAATAAAAATTCAGCAGTTCAGAAAATTATACAAGCTAGATGACTTGAAAAACACTCGGCTTCACTATATTTGAAAAACTTCACCAAAGCGGCAAATTTAATTAAGGAATTAGTACTGCCACAATAAAAGCCTTAGCTAAGCAATGGATTCTCTTTTCACATAAATTTTGAAAGAAGAACTGACATATTAAAGGTTGGGTCAGGCTATTTTGATGTTTTATAGGTTCTGAACTTAGAATAAGGAGTTGATTACTTCACATCAGTAAGGTGCAAAGATAAGGCGTCCCCTTCAATAAGGCTCCAAAAGACAATCTGAGAGGCACTGTACCTTCTTAGAATCTCGCCTCAGCGCAAGCACCATGGACTAAATTCATACCTGATTAGCTTCATAAACCTATTTTTGGTACACCAACCCTACCTTAAATTTCTCTGCAATGAGATGCTAGAAACTTCTATCCTGATGAAATATAACATTATTTTTCCTAAACTTCCCCAGAATACTTTGAACAGTCCAAATAAACTTCTTCATAAACGGCTTACTGTTCTCTTTTATTGGAAGAAAATAACGCAAACCACTTAGAAATTATAATATAGAATAATGTGACCTGTTTCTTATTTGGAGATGCTCATTGAATGGGAAGTTCAAAGATTAGGATTTGTATGACAAATATACAAAAAATTGAAACCTAAATGCTTGGTTCTTCTTTTTTTTTCCAGTAAAAGGCGAAAGAATAGTTCGCTCTGTGCTCACTGTGTGGCTGCAAAAATGTTTGGTAATTTTCATGTGTCATCATGTTTCATATTTGGGTCTCGCTTATTTGTGAGGAACTAACAATGCACAGAATAATATTCATAAAAAATAAAGAAGGAAAGGGTGGAAGAGGCTATTGATATAGTCTTGAAAATTTGCACCTGCAACTGTAGTGCCTCTGATCGGGAGCGAATTTGCCGTCTGGCAGGTCGAGTACTACCAAAATCCATGAGTATGGCAAGAGGTGGTTGCCCTTTTCTGCGTGTTATTACCACATTACCAGGTTTGACATCATTATGTGCATGCGGAGGATCCATATTGTGCATGTGCTTGAGTCCTGCAGCAAGCTGTTGAGTTCATTTTGCATGGTTAAAGCCCTTTAGCACATTTAAGCAATTAGCAAGTTTAGAATAAATGACAAGCACTGAGATTTCACAAAATCCACCAGAACAATCACATTTAAAGAAAATGAATGTTATAAATTTCTAACAAAGTTTTATCTCGGCTACAATTTCTGGTGAAAATCTCTTCATGTTTATTATGATTCACTCCATTCATCTCCAACTGGTCAGACTGTAAACAAATTGCAACCTGCTGAAAATTATGAGCTGCTTTATATAATTGAAGTTAAAAGGTTCCTGCAAGAAAATATAAGACAAATACATAATTAAAAGATGGTTCGTTTTACCTGCTGAAAAATGTGAAGCACATCTGACGTGGAAAAGAACTCTTTCTTGGTTTTCATAGTTTGGGCAATGTCAAGCAATGTTCCATCTAAATGAACGGGAAATAGCAAGTATGCTTCATGGTTCCAAGATGTTTCTTTGGTTGGCTGCCAACAAAAATCACTTCTTCCACATAAATATAAAACCACGAGCATAGAAACAAGTAAAATCAACCCAAAGCAGAATGAATTAAACAAGTAATTTTGTGCATTCTTATTACCCACGACCCCACGTACTCTGTGTTTCCATAACATGCATGAGAGGATAGACATTAGTTAAACTGCAATAGCATAATGACTTTCCAGATTCCATTGATAGGGAATTGTAGCATACAATCCATATCATCAACATCATTGCATATAATTCTAACTAGAAATGTAGTGCCTGACAATTTTAAGCTTCTTTTTATTTTATTTTATTGGGGATCCATACCTTCAGGATCAGGCTCTGGCCAAAGCATGAAATTCAACCAAATCAACAGCTCTGTTACTTGCGAGATTTTGAAGGCTAACCTTTGGCATATAAAGGAGAGAAGTAATTGTTGGCTGCGATTACTTATTACCTTAACAGAAATGATTGCGTGGTCAAGAAGTGGAAGCAAATTAGGATGGCTGAAGAGGGATGAAACACGGATCTCCTCCTTCACCAACTCAGCTGTTCATTGTTTTGAATGAGGACCTTTTTCATAGCATAAGTTCCATCCTCTACAGACAAATGCACAGCAAATAGTAAGATACAAAGTCTTCTTTCTAGTGTTAACAGGGGGGGGGGGGGG